>NC_143526.1:34093504-34393504 GCF_031878675.1 Megascapheus bottae | reverse complement strand
GATGGAATGGAAGAAAATATCCTTGGGACCACTGCCTTTGAGTCTTCAGAATGGAATCCAATCCTGCTTGCTAACAGTAGTGAAGAAGATTGGTCTAGACGAAGGCAGCCCAACACCAGGACTCTTGGCTAACATTCCATGTACTCCAGGGTGTTCCTTCCCTCCCACATTGCTTAGGGAGCCCACACAGAGAAACATCTGGCCAGATGCAATCTACAAAACATGCTGTGAAACATATTAGCTCCCTCAGGCCAATGGGGGCCCACCTAGTAAATGAGCAGGAAAGGGCCCCGCAGTGATTTCTGGAAGCTGAGATCTGTTTCACATGGGGCCCATCTTTCAGTATAGAGTGGATTCCAAGCCAATAATTCATGCTGAGGTCTGACAGCATCTGGGGAGCTGTCTTAGGAGTCAGGCATATTAACATAAGGGATCAGTCAGGACCTGGAGCCATTGTCTTTCCCTTGTTCCAAGAAAGAGGAATAAGGAAAGGGACAAAGTAGACCTAAGTTGGCAGCAATCTGCCATCCCCAAGGCCTGTCTTCCACAGTTTACTCTGTCCTTGGGTAGTGTGCTAAGTGCTTTAGACACCACATTTCATTGAATTTTTCACCATGGTGTTAAAGTCCATCTATCTTTCTCAGTGGTTTTTGTGGACCAAGCATATGAGGCAAGAGAATACACAAACTCCCCCAAAGGCTTGAGGCTGGTGAGTGTTGTACCGGGAGGAAAGTCAAGACAGCCTACACTGAAATCTTGGCTTTTCACTCTACTGGGACTAAAGCATCCAATTGTAAATGATCAGATTGCCTTCTATACATATCCTGGGGGAGGACCTGAGCTTCTCTTCTCCACAGGAGTAGCTCTCTGGAGCCCTGAGAACATGTGACTATCAGGGTATTCACAGTGACAGATAGGCACTAGTGAGTATTCAGAGGACAGGGGAACATGTGTGCGCAGAAAAGGCTCTCTTCTCAAGCTATTGCTCAGTTGTGAAGACAAATAGGAGGTTAAGGAAGGAGTGTCTCATAACTAAATGAATAATTTACGAGGTTCCAGTTAACCTCTGAACTCCCTCCTATCCTGATCTGCCAGTTCTCACAATAACTGACTAAAGCCTTAAAACATGTTTGGAGTGTGTTTCTCAATACCTTCTAGAAAGCCTTGAGGAGGAAAGTGCCTATTGAGTTCATGATCAGGACTGCTGTGCAGGAAAATAGACCAGTGATGACAGGGAAAGAGCCCGGACTCAGGGGAGCTGGGACCAGGCCAGCCCCTCCATGGCTCTGAAGCACTGGAGAATGAACAGATGACTCAGACCAGTGACTCCAAGATCTGATTCAGCAGCACCCACCAATAACCACCTGTCCACTTAGAATTCTCTCCCTGACTTAACCACAACATTGCCAACATCACACTTGTCATTTCTCTCGTGACTCCTCATGGACACAGACATTGGCTTTAATCCTCAGTTTCCTTACCAATGCAAAAGAGATACTAATTTCACCTGTTTCATGGGGGGGTTTCTAATGGCACAAAAGGAAATTTATAATTTACACACAAAGACTTCATGTGTATTTGGAATGTAGTTGTTTGTTTTCCAATGTAGGGTGTCTGTAATTATTATTACTACCGCTGTTTTTTGTTTGTTTGTTTGTTTGTTTTTGCCAGTCCTGGGCTTGAGCTCAGGGCCTGAGCACTGTCCTTGGACTTTCTCAAGGCTAGAGTTCTACCACTTGAGCCTCAGCACCACTTCCGGCTTTTTTCTACATGTGGTACCGAGGAATTGAACCTGGATCTTCATGCATGCTAGGCAAGCACTTTAACCACTAGGCAAAACTCCCGGCCCCACTACCACTGTTTTTAAGAAAATAAATAGGTGTTTGCTAGGACTTCCAAGGTATCCCTGAATTAATGATTTAAGGAACAGAAAATGATTACTTCACAGTTTCAGTAGCAGAAATCCAAGATCAACATATCAGCAGGGTAGTCACTTTGCAGTGAATTATCCATTAGAAATCCAGCTACATTTCACTAAAAATCAACATAGCAATGACTGACACCTTTAGCATAGTTTCTACAATCAATAACTTCCATTTCAACTTCCTCCTCTAAAGATTGCATAAATTACCACATAAATGCAAATATGACTATGACTTAATTACCAGGGCTGATTAGTGAATAATTTTTTGATTATGATCAATCACTCCTCACACATCATAAGAAAATACCCAGGTTAATCGGCAGGATGCTAATAATGAAGGCTTCCCTCAGATCTTGCACCAAACCCCAAACCAGACTGAATGAACTCAATGCTGCAGCCTCCAGTTTTAAAAGAAATTATAGCAGAAGACAGCACATTGGAAGAAAAGTCAATACGACAATTAAAATGCACAATACTACTCATAAATATAAACAGTAAAGGACAGCCATGGCTGTAACCCATCAACTTGACATAGAAACACTAATAATAATGTCTGTGATGGAATCTGACTTCAAGGATTAAATTTTGACTAATAGACACCAAGAAAATATTTCTGGAGAAACTTAAAATGTCTTTTCTTTTTTATATATTTTTTATTGTAATTAATAAAAGGGTTACATGATATTTGCCAGATAGAAGGTGCATTAATTCACATACATTGATACCCTTTCACATGTCTTGGTCCCCATTACCCTCCCGCCCACCCTCCCATTTTGTTTTCCCCCTTCTCTAGTCTTTTCTCCCAGACCTCATTCTATCACTCCAAGGAAATTGTTGCAGAATATGTTTATGAAGTTCATTTAGAGAATTTTTTATTGTAATGTATAGTGGGGTTACAGTTATATTCGCCAGGTTGTAGGTGTATTACTTCTCATACATTGATACCCCTCCTCATATGTTTGTTCCTATTTCCTTCCTCCTACCCCCTCCCAAACATTGTTTTCCCCCCTTCCCTTTCCTATGTCAAATAAACAAATAAATAAAGTGTTTACCCAAAACAAAGCATATAGTATGAAATACAAGAATACCAATAATACAGTAGAAATAGTAAAATGCATACAAGGCTTAGGAAGAGAAGGGACTGGACAGAGGCAGGGAGGAAAGAAAGAACATAGTGTTAGAATGAAAATAAAGACAGGAGGAAGTCAGAGCCCTCATCACTGAGGTTTTGGATCCACTCACATCTCGGAGACCAGAAGATTAATTAATATGTTCATTAGTGGTTAGCTTGGGACTGGAATCCATTCATTCACTTTTCAGCATAGGTTGGTCTAGATTTGCTGCTTTTGCCTTAGGGGATCTAAATGATGTAATATAAAAGACAGGTTTGAGCAACATCCCCAAAATACACAATCCTGACACTGAATTTCCAAAGAATCAAAATGTGAGGTATATAATTTGGGAAATTTTAATATTAAAATTGTTTGAGGGACTTTGATTTACATTTTTAAAAGGAGTTTATGTGAGAAACACACAAGGTGACCAACATTTTTGATGCCATAACTGTGGTTTGTCTCACAAAAGATGCTTGTGTTGGCAACTGAGTAGCAATGTGAAAAGTGGAAGAAACTAAGACATGTGGCCTTGTGGTAAGTGATTAAGCCCTTGGGGGTACTGACTTCAGAAGGGATTAATGCTGGTTCTTTGTGAAAGGGTAGATTAGTGATTCTATGATTCAAGAGAAACCACAAAAATTATTCTTCATTAAACTTTCACCATTCATAGCACTATGTTTTTTTAAGTATGTATCCATTCCATAATGCATCATTCATTCAAGAATATATCCATTGCATTCACTCTTAGGTTTTTCAGAACCCATACTGGTGAATGACCAGAAACCAGGCTCCACAAGTGTCTTCTTATCCCATTATACACAGAATTATTCCCAAGACAGTCAAAAACTTCCCTGGCAAATATGGCTTTTTACTCATTTTAAGTTCCTGGGATTTCATCAGCTGCAAAGAAAGTCAACATAGACAAATGAAGGATTCTGAAAGTGAAGATTGTTGTCACAGCCCATGGCCTATCTGTTCTGCACAATTCAGCTTTCCATTCTGCTTATGTTGAGCAATTGCAGCTTTCAGAATTACTGCTTTTGGAATTTTAATCTTTTGAGATTGTGATTTTTCTAGATTTTAGACTAGGGAGTTTCATCTTTTGGAATTTCAACAGTTGAGGTTTTGTCTTGGAATACAGCTGGTAAAATACGAAAGTTCTGCTCTCATGCATGTCCATGCAAACCCAATCCATAGATTGGCATCCAAAGCAGTAAACAAGAATAACCCCTATCTATTTAGTTTTCAAACTCTTCCCCCTCTCTCTGTCTCTCTGTGTCTCTGTCTGTCTCTCTGTGTCTCTGTCTCTGTCTCTCTGTGTCTCTGTCTGTCTCTCTGTGTCTCTGTCTCTGTCTCTGTCTCTCTCTCTCTCATGCGCGTGCGCATTTTCTCTAATTCTCCAAACTGAAAAAAAAAACCTTTATTACCCAATTATACAGTATGCTACTCACAAACACTTCAGCCACTACTCCATTCTAGGTCTTTAAATCCAGAATCGATGTCTTAACCGCTATGTTATGTGGATGTATTATTTCACCTGGTTTTAACAAAGAAATATTTTGGGGGGTGGGAGAGGATTGGAGAGGGCATACTGTTGGAATGGCATAAAGGTCTACACCCTCATCTTAAGTGCCAACGAGGCACACTAAGTTCCTTTGTGTGTCTTCAGAATAGAAGACCACTGATGCTATTTCTGGCTGACAGTTCCAATATGGCCAGTTCTTAGACAGTTGTCTTCCCCTCCCCCTCCCCCTCAAGAGAGAAGCCACATTATTTACTCTGAGTCATTAGCCTTCTCTGCCTGGGTTGCCCTGGTGACCAGTGGCATCTGCATGGCAGCTGAAGAAGGTCATGAGTCAGGCCCTAGCTATAGAAAATACACCCTAGGTCTTTACCTCCTCAATAACAAAGATGGTCTTACCAGCTGTGAGGGCTAATTGGCCCCATCCCTTTGAAATGAGGGCCCGGTATCTCTGTAAGTTAATAAAAAATGAATCTAGGAGGACACAGGCCAGTGATTCCCAAACCTGGCTCACATCAAAATTATGAGGGAGGGAGCAGAGACAGATCCCTACCTGCCAATATCCTGAATCACGAGGTACGTAAGGAGACTCCAGGAGCTTGTATTATTTCATCAATTTTCCAATTTACTTTTTTTTCATGTACAGTGAGATGTAGTGTTCAATGAAAACAACCTTCTGTGTTGTGTGCCATAAGGAAGTCAACATATATTCAGTTTCCTATTCAGAAGTGCTTTTGGTGGGTGGGAGAGTAATGGTGGCCCAAGTCACAGCCATGAGATGGTGACTCAATACTCCTGTCCTGCTTGGAAGGAAGAAACCACCGCCTCTAAGCCCTCAAGACCCAGATGACAAGGAAAGCAATGTTGACATACAAAAAAGATGCAGTGGCATTCCTCAAAATCCAGGGAGCCAGTCCCCACGTGACTCCAGCGGTTTGATGGGTCGCTGTGGGAAGGGAGCCCCCAGGCAGCAGATGAAGGTAGATGATTATAGTGTGATTGTGTTCCATGGTAGTTGCAATCCTCAATTCTTGGCTATCCCGATTCCTAAGTTGCAAGATGTCATCTATAGGGTAAATGGTAAGACAGGCTCATTTTTGTTTTTGGCTTTTGGGTGTTCTTTTTCTTTTCTTTCCTTTTTACTTTCCCGTTTACTTTACTGTTGTTGTAGAGGTGTGATAGGCAGTGGGGTTATCTTTACATACATCCCGAAGTAAGTACATTTCCTTTCACATTGTGTCATCTGTTAGCTCATTCTCTCCATTCTCTCTCTCCCATGAGTTTCATACTTCACTTTCATCCATGTCCAGAGCAGCCAATGGACTCCACTGCTGCACTTTTTCATCCCTTTTCCCCTGATTCTATGCCCTCCTCCCCAATCCTCTTCTCAGATGTGGATGTAAATATACCGGGTTAAGGTAAAGAATATAGAGTCAACAAAAAAGGAAAAACAAACAAATTGAGAAAAAAAGTTCTTTGTTTCCATATCCTCGGAATTGATTTCAGTATGGATATTATTTTATTATACACATGAGGAGGCATTTGGGTAATGCACCTTTGTGAGCCTCTCCAAAGGCTATGCTAAGTTGAGAAGCTCTTGACATCAATTGAAGATCTTTGCCATGAGTTACTTTGGCAGACAGCAAAATTGAAGCCCAGGTTTTCAACTTTCCATCCTGAGGGAACTTCACTTTCCCTTTTCATCCATCAATATTGAAAATCATGTTCCTGCAAGAGCTATTCTAGATCCTCCGCTATGACTTAAAGGCATTAATATTGAATCATGTGTGTCAGGAGAGAACTTGCAGCAGCCCCTCCAGGCTCATTTGTGGATTGCTGCCTTGTTTTATTTTGTTTTTCAGTTGGTGTTGGGGAATCCAGATCTTGTCCTAACATATGTTCCTAGTCCTAGAAGAAGAGGCTCTGTGGTGCCTGTGACATAAAAATACAGAAGAAGTGACTCCGAACTGGGGTCAAGACAGTGACTGTAAGAGGCCGGCCATTTCTGTTTCTGATATTAGTCCTGGACCCCTGAACAATCATGTAAGAAGTCTAAGACTTGTACAAGAAACCCCAGGAAGCAATCTATCAACTCCCAAGTTTCAGACCCATGAAAGAAGTCATCTTGAATTTACATATCTTGAAATCCTTAAAGGCCCCCTGCATTTCCTGAATAGCAGATGAAGAGCACATTACAGCCAATCAAAATTTGGGGGAAATTTTGTCACAGAGCATTAGAATAGACAACTGGAACAGAATCTGAAAGTGGGTGAGGGACGTGTTTTTTCCATGGTGGCTGTTGAGCTGTAAAGTCCAACTGAAAGTAAACTGTCACCACACCTAAGCAAATGTAAGACACAGAACCAGCTTGGAGGAAGAGTATTATGGAACTTATCTTGAGTACAGTCGACCAGACAGATGCTCACTCTCCCTCCTTACATTCCAGGGATGGGAGGTGAGGGTTGACATTAGCCATTCATGAAAAACCAGTAACATACCCTACTTAAACGGTTTACTATTTTCAAAGGTGCTTGCTTAAAGAACAACAACTGAAAAGAAGTTGAAACAAAAGAACATCATTGGGGGTACAAGAGGGGTGAACAATAGACTGGATCTGGTGAGTAACAGTGTTTGGAAATGAACCTCTACATCTAACTATAGGGAGAGGACTTTGTTCAGTACCATTACTAAGTTCAACTTCTAGTACCTGTGGGTCCCAGGAATAAAATGGTGGTTAGCTTTCAGTTTAAAAAAATACATCCTTTTTACCCTGTTACTGTTGTTCTGTAACTTTCCTACTCTATAAAAGTGGGAGCACCCAGATTTTCTAAATCTTCAGCCCCAGAAAGACAAAGGAAACCCACCATTTGTTATGTCCAGAAAAAAACATATCTGTACTTGCAAAGAGGAAGTATCAAGGCTAGGGCCCTGCTAAGATTACAGGCTGTTAATAAGGAAAGACAGAAGCCAGAAGTTTTGATGTACAACTGGACAAGCAGAGGTTAAGAGGAGAGCTAGGGCAGGCTCATTTGCAAAACTTGGTCCTGTTTCATTAAGTGTGAGCAGAGACAGCCTGTCTCAGTCCAGCAGAGAACAAACTCATTATCCACGTAGGGAGCAAGAGATAAGAATCTTTTAATAATTGTTGGGAATTTTTTTATTACGATGTGGAATGCCAATTTAGGTCTCTCCTCACAGGCTGTATACAAACAGCCTCCTTGGGAGTGCAGGTCTCCCCCACTCCCTCCTCACTCCCCCACACTCCCCCCTATCCTGGGCTGTGGTCATTAAGGACAAAGAGCAGAGAGACTGATGTTTGCTCCTGAGAGGCTCTGGTTCAAGGGGTCCCTGCTGGCTGCAGGAGCCACATCTCCAGGGAACCCAGGAATGCTTGTCCTGTCTCTAGAACCTTCCCAGGGCATTTAGAACCAGGTTGTCCACCCTCAGTTCTCCGCTTCCCTGGCTCCCCATGTTCCAGCAAACCTTTCCTCTCCCTCTAGCCATCTGGAGAACCTTAAGAGGCTGTCTATTTCTTCCTACTTTTAAAAACTACATTTAAAGTCAGGATGCTGGTGGCTTAAGCTTGTAATCCTAGCCATTCAGGAGGCTTAGATATGGGGATCGTAGGTTAAAGACAACTCCAGACAGAAGAGTCCAGTTAAACATTTAGAAAGTCAAAAATGGAGGTGTGCCTCGGGTTGTAGACCATTAGCCATGAACAAAAACAACAGAAAAAAATCCTAAGGGATAGCACCTGTGTTCTGAGTTCAAAACCCAGTACTGGCACAAAACAAACAGAATTAAATGTATAGGATTCAAACAAAAAGCTTAAGTCATTCCTCACGACAGAGCATAGACACTTCCAACTTTAAATGCAAGAAGGATGAGCACAGAGGAAACTGGATGCTTTACTGAGCTTTACCTAGGAAACTGTGCCTGCTCTTCTTTGGAAATGTAACTTAACAAAGCGTTGGGTGTTACAGACGCCGGAACTAATTGAAAGCATTTCCTCCTTGATATAATCTGAGCTACTGAGAAATTATTTCAAAGGAAAGGATTTTGCTTTTTATTTGATTTTACTTCATGAATTAGGAAACAGTCAGAAGTATGGCTTACCCACTGGAGGCCTTTTCTAGGAAGACAGTGTGGACCCCCAAATTGGATACCCATGTCCTATCCCTTTCTCAGGTCTTGCAGCTCTTCATCCAAAGCTGAGAAGAAGGGGAGACCCAGGCCTCACCACACTCATTAGCTAAACTGCTAATTCCCTAACACACCCTCCGTATCTGGGCTTGGCGGGGGAGAGGTTGGTCCCACTTTAATCCCACCAAGCTGGGATTTTAGCCTGAACACTCTCCTGTGGGTCTTTGAGTGATTTCTGCAGCCTCCTCTGAATCTCCTTCTCTGCATGTGGGGTCCTTGCCTTCTCTCTCCCCTCTCTCCCTGCATCACACCAGGCAGAGGAGATGCTGAGTGGCAGCAATAGTGGGTTTTAAGTCCAAGGTGTCAGAAGCAATGAATTGTCTTCAAGTCAGCCTGGCCTCACTCCTTCTATCTCTACAAGCAAGGGCACTGTGCCCAGGGCCAGAGGCTCAGGGAGCTGTCTGAGAGTTGCACCCTGACTGTTCCTTGGCTAGGTTTCAGAGAGGCCTAAGGAAGTGCAGGGTGTTTCTCGCTCCCTTGTGGAATCTGTGCTGACAGCTCCCAGGCTTTGGAGGGGCCCTGGTGAACAGCGTGCAGCAGCAACTCCCAGGCAGACATGAGGTAGTCTATTGTCCCTGGCTCTCAGTCACCTTTTGGAGGCTCCATTTCTGGGTTCTCCCAGAGCAATCTCTTAATAATTACTATTAATTATCATCACCACCACCCAATAATGGAGTGCTGTCATGAACAGTGGGATGCCCCAGGGTCTGAGTAGAGCCCTGACCATTTTTCTAGCAGTGTGACATTGAGGGAGCTGTTTAAAAATCTCAGAGCCTTAGTTTACTCATCTGTATAACTGCATAAACTTGATACCCACATGTGTAGGTATTCGAAGAGAAAAAGGCATAACTGATCATGACATGGTGAGTTATACTAGGCCATGACAGAAGAGATGTCAGGAATCTGGGAACCCCTCTGAGACCCCAGTTTCTTTATCTAATAAATGAAGATCAATATACCTCCCAAAGCTTCTGAGAATCTTTTGATAATAACTCCAGGTGTTTCGCAGGGATTTTGGAGAATAAGTCCAGTTACAACCAAAAGACAGAAGAGTAAGGACAGAATGCAGGTCTGAGATGGAAGGATTCAGTGTGGGTATTCATTGGCTTTCTTCTGGCTTCATGCATCTGTCTAGCCCAGACTCGCTCCAACATGGCATGTGTCCACATGTGCACAATCCAGTTCATACATGCTTGAATACAAACTCACCTGTTTCTTCTACCTGGAACATGCAAACTTTTTTTCTTCAACTGCTATCAGAGAGATCCTGAAGTTATTTTGACCAAATAGAGTTTACTGATTTCATTTGATCCATAGAAAACATAGGGCCTGCTGTTTTCATGTGTAGGAATGTGCTTCTCTTTACTGGAGTGTTAGAAAAAAATTTAAAATGGTGGGCTGGAGCTGTGAAGCAATTCTCTCTCTGTAGGTCTGAACCAGGAGCCTTGCTTGTTATGGGATAGCATCAGTTAGCATTGATCTTCTTCTGTGTTTCTGGTAACTTGAACCATCTTTTCCAGTGGTATTTCCCTAGAATACCACCAAGGAGAAAATAGAATGTTGAAACAGGAGGAGGCTCAGTTCATGTACGTAGAGATGGGAGAGAGAAAAAGAGAGAGAGAGATGGAGACAGAGACACACAGAGAGAGAGAGACAAGAGATAAAGGTAGAGACAGAAACTGACAGGCAGAATATGCAAGTGTTCCTGTACCATAATATCAAAGATATATTTCAGAGACAACATTACAGCCATCCTTATCTTGAACACTTTCACACATACAACTCTTCAACTCTGAAGCTGATGCCATGAAATGCACCTCTTTTTCTGCCAGCCCTGGGACTTGAACTCTGGGACTGGGCACTGTCCCTGAGTTCCTTTTTGTTCAAGGCTAGTGTTCTCTACCACTTGAGTCATTCTACTTCCAGTATTATCTTGTGGTTAATTGGAGATGTGAGTCTCATCTGCTTGGCCTGGCTTTGAACCACAATCCTCAAATCTCAGCCTCCTAATTAGCTAGGATTATAGGTCTGAGCCATCAGCTGCCAAAATTATTTTATTTTATACTTACATATCCTTGGTTATAGTTCTGTCTATCCCGATGAAGGTTTTCTCCTTATTATTAACCTCCAGGGACTACAATAGGATCTGATAAACACATGTCCATCCACGATGGCTGAAAGAAGCTCTGAATGAGTTATAGCATAGCAGTCTTCACTTGATGAATTTCCTAAGAAGCAGTAGTCCATGAGCTGCCCCAGAAGCCTTCATAATATCATCTCTTTTGATCCTGGTTCCCCCACCCACTGCTTCTATCACAAATAACTGCCTTCATATTAAAGCCAGTATCAGATTAGGGCTCTATCATTATGACTAAGACCCCTTTTGTGTCTGAAAACTCTACATGAATTATGATATCAAATGTCCCAGAAGTTCATACAGCGAAGGTGTGATCCCAGTTGGGGGTACTGTTAACAAGTGATAGGGTTATGAGTGTACTAACCGTATATCACAGATCGCATACTAGATGAGGCTGCATCGGAAGCATTTGCACACAAAGGTATATTGAAGGATATGCCTTATTCCTGCCTCTCTCTGTTCACTCTCCCTCTTTCATTCCCTCTCCCCCTGCTTCCTTCCCCCTCCCTTTCTCCCCCCTCCCCTGTTTCTCTCCTTTCTATCTGCCATGAAGTAAGCAGTATCTGCCCACCCACCAGGATGTACGGCCTCACCTTGGGCCCAGAGCAATGGAGACAGCTGACCATGGATTAACACCTCTGGACGGTGAGTCAAGGTAAATCTTGCTTCAAGTTATTTTTCTTGGTTATTTTATCACACTGGCAGAAAGCTGGTTAACACACATAAAAGAGGGACTTTATTGGATGAGGAGATTGCTATATGATTTGAAGTTATCAACAAAGGACTGATTTGAGTCACACAGATATTGAAATTCCAAGAGAAGTAAGTCTACAATTTTTTGTGGGGAGGGCACGGACAATTTTTACACCCTGCTGCAAGTATTTGTCCTATGCAATTAATTTATTGTGAGCCCAACCTTAGAGCTCAGCATATACAAACTAACAGGTTCACATCTCCCACTGGCAGGGGGCATTTCTATAGTAACTGTCAGCTCTTGTGTTGCTGGTGGATGCAGTGGCCTTTGAATCCTGCTGCTCATACCACATGACACATAAGAGTATGAGACCTAGGGCAACTTAATTAACCTCTTCCCTTAAGTCATAGTTTGGCATCTAGACTACAGTTCTCTTCCTCTTGTCAAGAGCAAGTGCATCACTGTCTACAGTACACTTTGCAAGGAACTTTCTAGGGTTATTATAAAATGCTTGGTGAAGCCACGCACTTGTGGCTCATGCCTATAATCCTAGCTACTCAGGAGGCTGAGATCTGAGGATTGAGGTTCAAAGCTAGCCCGGGTATCAAAGTCTTGAGACTCTTAATCTCCATTTAACTACCAGAAAACCAGAAGTGGTGCTGTGACTCAAAGTAGTAGAGTGCTAGCCTGAGCAAAAGAGCCCAGGGATAGCAGTTTAAGCCCCATGACTGACAAAAAAAAGTGTTTGGGGATTTCCTATAATGCAACAATGACACTCTATTGCAATTTCCATTGTTCATTTGCCTAAATCTGCTTAGGACACTGTGAGCAATATTATAAATGAACAGTACACATTGGAATAGAATTTTTGAGAAATCCAAAGAAAAGGTAAGAAAACTGTCATTGGTGCCTGAAAGAGTATGTGGTCTCACTTCCAGACTAGTCAAGAAAAGTTCAATGGCGAAGGTGACTTTTGGGTGACCTACTGGTCATGAAAATGATACCAGGAGGGCAATGCGTACAGGCAGAGGAACATGCGTGCCAAAAGCATCCTTTTGGGGAGGTGAGGATGCAGACGATTGAGGGTGGAGTTCTAGATATAAGGTCAGTCTTGTGGGCTTGGAAATAGCTTTTTTGGAGGCTCTCTGAACATCAAAGAAGTCAGAAAAGAGAATGAAGAGGGAAGTACTTGGATTTGAACGGGGTGAAATGGCATCAGAAACACTAATCCGCTCAATAGATAACACTTCCTCGTCACCAAAATATTGAGGAAAGAGGGAACGAGGCTGAAGAAATACTGAGAAAGCTAGATGGAAGGATGTAGAAACCGCTTGTATAATGTGTGAATAGTGGAGGTTTGGGGAACATCAGGCAAGCTTAGTGGGACTGATCAAATCAGGCTTCAGCCTATTATCCTGCCAAATACTTGTGCATTTGGGAGATGCAGAGGAAGAAGATAAGCTGCTTCTTGTGGCAGCAAGCCTTGGAAATGGGACCAGTTGTGACTTGAGGTGTAAAAAGGATGTTACAGGAATTGTAGAATCTTCTAGAGCATCTTTCTGAGAGTAGGGTCTTTGGAATATATTTATTCCTACCATTTGCTTCAGCTGTTAATTTGATTTGTCTATGATTCCTCCTTCCAGGGAGAGGCAGTGCGGACACAGAAGCCAGTGGTTACAGATGCTGATATCCACTGGAAATGAACTTCTCATCCTGACAACCTCTCCCTGGTAGCCCAGGTCACCTACGGGTCAGCCTAGTGGATGAGTCAGAGAAGAGAAAAGAGATGAACAAAAGCATGCTTTATGGATGATGAGACCATAAGTCTTTGATTTTAGTCCTGAGTCTTCCAGGACCTATTGCACTTTGGAATAAATGCCTCTAGGCACGAGCTTCAGTATGCAGATGCTCCTAGTGCTACAGGGACTCTGATCACTGGATTGGGGCTGCTCATTTCTCATGTCCCTTCTATCTTGCAGCTATGCTTGATGTCCTGTAGTGGGAACTTCATTTGCGATACCACTCAAATGGATTTCCACCAATCCAGTTGACTATTCTTCCAATTATGCCAACTACTTGTATCTTCTCAGTCGACCTGAGTGCCACACTTTATCTTGATCCCCATCTCCTGTCCTTAGGAGATGGGGATCACCGGATAGAAGCTACGATAGTCCTAGTTTTGATATCATAATAGAACTTCAAAAACCAATACTGGAAATTTTGTGCCATTATCAGAAATTGCTAAGCGCAGGACGTTAAGAGGATAGAGGGGGCTTACTCGGGAGGGGCTAATTTAAATTTTAAATTATTTGCACACTTTGAGCCGGCACATATATCTTGGTATTGATCGTAGCTCTCTGGAAGCTATTTACGTTTTCAGCACACCTATAAGGCTGAGATTTATACTGCATTTGGTGTTTAACTAGCCTCTTAATGCACCCTGTTGAGCCATAGTATTGGTGGATGTATTGTAAATTTCATCCTCGGCGCTGAATTGATTTGCTTAGTGGAGTTAAATTTAGACCATTAAAATAAATAAATAAAATGAATAAGAAGGACTTCTAGGCCCTCATGTCATATTAAAATCAGCCAAAGGCACGGAGATATAACCTCCAGGGTCATGAAAGGATTCCTTTCAAATGGGCCTCATGCAGTAAACACCAGCGGTGTAGACTAATGCCTGTTCCTGGGTCAGTTCTTGCCTATGTTGACCTGAAGCTAAGAGGAGCTGAATTCAAATACTGTTAGAATCTGCTATATCTGGATCTTGTTTCTGACATTCAAGTGAGTAGCTCTGACCAGTAATAAGATGGCCTTCCTGTCTTCTAGAAATTGTGTCTGTTCTGGTTAAGTTTCCTATGCTTCATTAGATTTAGAGTTGTTATATAATCTTTGGATAGGAACACAGGAGAAAGATTCTTGTCCCTTATCTAGCTTTGAGGTTTAATAGCATCTTTGCTTTAGAGCTTCTTCAGAATAATTTAGGGATCTCTGTTGTCTCAATAGTCTAGAGACACTAATGGTCTCTGGCTTACCAGCCAATAGATATAAGCCAATTAAGACACAAACAAGCTGTTTTGGAAAATACTGACTCCAGATGAAAGGTCTATTGTGTCTCTCAAATAGGAAAAAGAGTTTGGAAATCATGGACAAATCACAGTTCATTATTATCCTGGTCCTTTGAAATAGTACCACTTTCCTTGGTAGTCATCTGAGCAGGCTTTTGAATATACCTCAGAGTATGCTGGTCACCAGCCAGTATCAAAAATAGACTGCTATCAGAAATTTTCTCTGAAAGAAGGGCAAGTCCATGCAACCTGGGGTAACCATACTCCTGCTAGCTTCAGGTCAGGTCACGTGGCCTGAGCACTAACAGTCCTCTCCCTGTGCTCAGCGGAGTCAGGCAAGATCTCTATCCTACACATCCAAACTAGTTCTCTCTTGTTCCGTGACTTTTTATCCCAAAGCACACACAGCCCTCTCTAGAAAGCATATACCAATGTCTTTGTGAACACCTCAGTTCTGAACTGAAAGGCCACTGTTCTTGTCCACCCTCTCTGTCTTCCTCATTCTGACCCTGGCCTACAAGCTATTATGCTTACGTATTTTAAAACCCAAAGAACAAACAGAGAAAGGAGGAACATGAGCAGATGTTCATATTTCTGTACCTTCTTTTATTGTTGTCAGGAGATGATCAGTAGATCATCTTTCCAACAGCAGTAGGCCTTTGGCAGGTAACTATCCAAAAGGAAGATAATGCTATTGGGGACCTATTGATCCCTTCAGCTGGCATGTTTGGGTGTTGGAGGAGACATGAGCAAAGGCAACCTAGAAATGTCATGTGAAGGACTCGCACACAATTCTGGCATGGTGGTGGCATATAAGTAAGCACTATTTATTGTGTATTTGTTTTGCTTATTCAGATATGAATTAAAATGCACTGAATGTGAATGATCTTGGAGGAACAGAGTTTAATTAGGGGAGAGGGTCTATAGAAGTGAGGTGATAAGGCACTAATATTGTAAGTCCATTGTGATGACATTCAGAAGTGACATCACCTTCAAGAGGTCTTTCTCAAAACTTTTCAGCTTCTACATTTAACATATGCACACACACACACACACACACACACACACACACACACACACTCACACACACACCACAAACTCCCTCATATACCTTCTATTCTCCCTTCATACCACATGAATTGTATTTACTTCTGAACAGTCATTAAAATTTTAAAAATATTTCAAAACCAACTCTGCTTTCTTTGAGAGTCTGATTCTTCAAGACCTTAGATATATGTAAGGAGCTAGAGAGATAATCAATATGGTTGACCCCACAGAGTTTCTGTACAGCTTCCTTCATAAAGCTCATGCATGAGCTTTCCACTTCTTTTTGCCTCCAAGGCCTCTCCAGTGAAACCTGATCCTCCTCAGAGAAGTTAAAACATTCCAGTACGAAGTTACATAAGAGCTTATCTGTTACAGAACACCATTTTAACAGGCCCTGGTTTATGTACTGTAGCCACAGTAGAGTTAGAGATGGACTAATTAAGCCCTAATGTATCTGCATCTTAAGGCACAGTACATTGGGAATGGAGAGTTAGAAAATAGACTGTCTGGTTGGATGGGAATGATCAGACTATGGCTGCTGGGGGCAGACCATGGCATGAGCCAGTCCAAATGCCAGTTACCCTAAGTCAGCTTCTATAATACCTTCATCTGGCTTCAGAAGCCCAAGGGGCCATCTGGTGTTAGTAGACAAATCAGCTCCCTTGAAGGTTTTGATGCATCTGTCATAGAACTCTAGGGGACAGCTATCAATGATGGAGCACTGAGTATCATTTATGTGCCTGGCACTGTGCTACTTTGAATAAGGCAATTAGATCTGAGGCAATATGACATGTCCAGTCTTCTGAGGAGGGTTTAAATGACATTCTCTGGTGGCCCACTGTCCACACAGTTCCTGTTATTATTGCTGAGCCTATCTGCAGCCATTTGCTGGGGCAGATAGTGGCTGTATCTGAGTGCCAGCATTCTATTCCCTCAGCCTCTCCTGGCATTGCTCAAGTAGCACTGACACCCATACAGGCCTCTTTTGTGACTCTCCCAGGAAAGATTATGTTGTTTGCACTCTGTTGATTCTAGACATAGTTATTAATGAAGTTTTGTTGAGTTACAACAATGAACACAAGAAAGTCTCAGCCCTCATGGAGCTTACATTCTGGCTGAGAGGAAGGAAAGTATAATAATAATAATAATAATAATAATAATAATCTGATGATATAGGTCTAGGACAGAAACCAAAGACACAGAGTATTGAATTTGGGAAAGGGGCTATTATTTCATATTAAGTTGTAGCAGAGAAAACAATAATTTAAGAGAAAAAAGAGTATACCTGAAGAGAAGTAGAGAGTTAGTGTCACAGAGAACTGGAAAGTATTAAAGGCAGAGGGGACACCAGGTGTGAAGGCCCTGAAACAAGTTTGTGATGGGAATGTTCCAGAATGCTCTTTATTCTTGGCCATAATATACTCTGGAGTACCTTAATGGAGTTCCTCATCTGCCTTCTTTACTAGACTGTTTCCTCTGAGGAAAAAGGAGTGAGCTAAATATTCACACCAGCAAACATCAGCCACACCCAGGCTTACCTCGGCTACTGGAACATGTGAGCCTCACCAAACATTTGCTGCATGAAAGAATAGCTAATCTCACTTCTTTCCATTACAGTCATCCAACTCTCCATGACAGTTGCTCAGGTGAAAACCTAGAGAGGTAAAATAATGTTTCTACACCTAATCAATAAGCAGTGCTATCTAGGTTCTGACCCATGACAGTAAGACTCAGAGCAGAAATACTTTCACCACTGGCTTGTGTAGATCACAGAGTAATAGACTTCTTCAAACTTAAGGTCCGGTCCCTGCAAGGTGCAATTTGTGTGGTAGCAAAGAGGAATTCCTGACCAGAGCAAACTGTCAGCTCAGTTGCCCACCCCCACCCTCCTCTGGGGGGGATTCCGATCCAATCCTTGGGAGCTCTAGGCTGCATTTGTGTAGTCCATTACAAAGGGCTGTGTGGGCAGAGCAGAATTTGGAGGGAATGCCATATTTGTGTGATGGAAAGAAAAAGGAGGATGGCACAAAATACTAGCGTGAGGAGCCATTCAGTAGGGCCGTAAAGAACAGAACTGGGCAAAGGAGCAATGGAGAGAATGTGGAGGACTTCTCTGTGCAGGTGCCTAGAGGTTAACATAAGGCATGGATCCTAGCAACAGCAGAGCTCGGTTTGGGAGTGAGAAAGCGGGTTCAATGCGTCATTCCTGGGCTAGATAAGGAACAGAGCACAAAGACTTCTGGGAGCACAGGCAGCTGGCAAACAGTGAGAGAGCTGGGGGAGGCCATCTCTGTTGATTCCACTGTGGGCAGGTGCAGGCTTAGACAGCCACAGGGTGCTATGCACTGTGGTGGGAGGCCCAGGGCCCTGGCTCTGGTTGATTTGCTGTGGGCCTGGATGTTTGCCTTGGCAACCCTGGAGCCTTAGCCTTGGCCTTGGTGTGATTCCCCAATGGCTAGGCAGCCGGGCCAGCACACCTGAAAGTCATTAGCTTGGGGTCCCATTTTGTTCTCACATTTCCAAGCAGTGACCCGCAGCCCTGTGTGACGGAGCAGGCACTTTATCATTTTGCTTTCCTCAGCCCACTCCATTCTTTTGGCTTCCCCTCCCATTAGTCCCTGCCCAAGGCCTAGCCATGCCCCCAAACCAGAGCTAACAAGGACCCTTTTCTTTCCTCCTTAATGAATATGTATAAGACTTGACCATTGTTTTCACCATCTATTTAAGTCAGTCTTCATTACGAAGGCCATTGAGGCTCCAAGTGGTTAAGTGACTGGGCCAGAATCACACAGGGAATAGGCAATCGAGACTAAGCAGAAGCTGAGGCTACACTGAAGACACATTCCAGCATACAACCATTGGTCCCAAGTCCTCTAACCATTCTGTCATAGGCTTCCATTCACTAAATGGGAATCCAGGGCTCAGTTTGTGGAACAGTTTGTTACTTAAAAAAATATATAAAACAAACCAATCATCTTTTCTGTGCATTTACAATTCCACATAGTTAACCCTAGCCCTAGGTACTAGATTTTTGTACTTTCTTTTCAAAGTGTGATTCTAAACCTACTCCTCTAAAATGTAATGCTACTAAGTGAGGGATATCTCCCCTCTCCAGCTATACCTTGATGATATGATTGATTGTCATGACCAGAGCAAAAGCATAGTTCCTGGTGACTATCATAATTAAAGGTCAAAGAACCAGTTAACAAACCTAATGGATAGCAGCCTCCTGACGATCAAACGTGCCAAGTCCAAAGTATCAACAATGCCAAAGCTGAGAGGCTTCGTTGTAAACCATTCAGAAATGTGCATAAAAGTATTTTAGGGCCAGGAGCATAGCCTAGATGCAGAGCGCTCACTTAGCATCCATGAAGCCCTGGGTTCGATTCCTCAGTACGACATACACAGAGAGCCAGAAGTGTCACTGTGGCTCAAGTGGCAGAGGGCTAGCTTTGAGCAAAAAGTATCTAAGGATAGTGCCCAAGCCTTGAGTTCAAGCCCCAGGACTAGCACACAGAAAAAATACTTTTATGTTCAGACTCATATTTTGAGAAATAAATATTAGTGAAACTATAGTATATGAGTTAATGTGAAGTGTAAGAGCATTCTGGAGCAGCTCATTGGACCAACTATTTTAATCTCCTTCCAACTCCAGTTTGATGACAGCATGGTAACTTGAAATGAACCAAACTGTGAATATTGAAAGACACCATGCACCTTGGTAAGTGCTGTATATCAGAAAACTGTCATTCTAGAGGGCTAGCTAGCTAATCAGATGTGTCATTAAGAGCTTTCTTTGTGACCAGAATTGTGCATTACCTTACATGATCTTCACAAAGGCATAACTTTTATGCTATCCCAATACTGAAACACTAAGGCACAAAATAGTTAAAGTGATTTATCATAATAAAGGTTATTATTAAGTAGTAGGAACAGGATTTGACACCAAGCAGGCATACTTCAGAGCCCACATGTAAGCAATATACTGCATGGAAAGTATTAATTAGAAACAAATGCAATGTATTCTATATTTATGACATGGTTTACTTAAGTTTGAAGAATGGATATTTACATTAACTGCATAATATCCAATATCATTCTACAAATTAGATACATTAAAAAGTGATAGATTTGGAATAAAGTACTCCAACTTAATGATGGTCAAACAAGCTTGCTGTAGAGTTCTTAAAATTCTAAATAAAAGAAGTTCTTCTTTAAATTAAATATCACCTTTTTTCAGGAGCTGTCTTAATTGATATTTGGAATTTGAGAACCCAAAGCTTTTCCCGAGGGAACTAACTCTCTTCTCTACTGATTTTATGCATAGTAAAGCTCCACAAAGCTTCCATTTGCCTTGTTCTGTTTCACTTTGAGATCCCCAATATCTCCAACAGCATGTGGTATATAATATACATTCAAAAAAAGAGATTTGTTGCATGAATAAATGAATGACAAAGATAGAGGCCTCTACAAGAATAGGAAACAATCTTACAACTTACAAATTGATTTGGGCTTAATAAATATTTATGAAAAATATAAAATGAAATAGACACACTCCAGTTGTGATCTTAAGACAAGTGTGTTAAATATTTTTCCAGTAACCAACAACGAGTTTGTTTTTTTAAAGGATACATTTGTATACCAAAAACAACTGAGATGGGATAGCAGAGTTAGTAGATCTGAGGTTAGTTTTCTTCTTGCTTCTTTTTAAAGCACACACACACACACACATACACACACTCACACACACATAATTTAATATATCAATATCTAGTATAGATTAGTAGATCTATCTACTGATCAATAGATACAAATACGGATTCTAACTATATAAATATAGATATCAATATCTATTGATTGATATACTACTACAAAATAGTGGTTCTCCTTATGGCATCTCCCTACGTAGGCAAAAGATAGTTTAATTGTAACCTCACCTTGCCAAGTTTTTGCTGGTCATCTGAAATAGGTGGAGCTTTACCTCAAAGTCATCCTAAAGCACTGAGAAATTTTTACCATTGTTTTCAGGGTAAACTTGGGGTCTACACAGCAGCCATCCCTGAGTATTAAGTAAATGTATATAAAAATTGATTTAATCAGGGCTTAGCCTTGCAGAAGACTACATTTATTAAATGATCCAAGTTTATTTATGAACCATGATGAGCTCAATGAAATGGAAGCTCCAAATGGTCTTTTGGAAAGAAAGAATGGGCTGGTTAGATCTTCATTCAACCTGGAATTTAGATAACTATAGGGAATAGGATGGCCTCATATAACAATCAACAATGGACTTTATTCAGTGATGAATAAATATTTTTCAATAAAATCTATGCATATATTTTGTTTATCAGAAATTGAAGTTTCACTGAGAATTCTGTGTTTTATCTGGCAACCTGTAGCCAGGAGCTGAGGCTAGAATCCAGAGTTGCCTGGTTACTGTCAGAATCTCTGCCACACAGAGTGCTGAGGAGGCAAGGAGGGAGAATGGGACAGGAAGCAGTCTCTAGGACACGGTCAGTCAACAATTCTGGGCACAGGCAGTCCCACCTTCTGCCGCAGAGGACCAGCCCCATTCCTGGCACTCATCTAACTTTTATATTTTCATTTTTCATTTCTTCATGCACCCAAAGATGTGTCTCTCACTGCTTTTATTGTGGCATCAGTGAGAGTTATCAAGCTGACTCATAGAATAGAGCAAAAGGGAGACTCTTTAAAAGTACAGATTCCCACCCAACAAGGAAGTCTGTGATTGGACCTGGGAATATTTCTTTGGAAGAATTTGGATCATTAGCTACTTAAGGGAACCACCCATCTTAAACATCTGTCTAATGTCAGTTCCACCAGACATTGTTCAGGGTCTTATTAGGAAATCTTGAAATTCAGTTTCCTGGGGACAGCTACCAGAGGCTGGAAAGAAAGTCAGCCCACCCATAGAACAGAAGAGATAGATATCACAGGCAACAACCCACTGGAGAGGATGAACAGCCTGGTTCAAGGGCCATATGGCAGCAGATACGGAAGATGTTAGCACATAGCTACAATGCTAGAACAGGGAACAGGGAGAAGGGCGTGAAAGGTTCAAGAAGAAAGAGGGTGGCTTCTGCAATGGAGAACGTGGACCAGGGCTCTAGATACACACACACACACACACACACACACACACACACACACACACACACACACACACACACACACACAGTAGTTTGCATGAAACAGGCAATGCCTTGGGCCAGTGAGTGAAAGTATCTTTCTAAGCACATCTTTATATGCAAGTAAAGATTAATTCACAAGTGCCCATGAATCAGCCATCTACTGAGGGTTACATAAAACTTAATAAAATCTTTACTTTCCTAAGGCTTACAGGATAAAGGAAGGCACATAATACCCAAGTACAAGAGAACAAATTATAATTAATATCACTAGCTATACAAAGTTGATACTATAAAGATAGCAAATAGTTATATTGGAAAATGCTTTCAATACACACACACACACACACACACACTCCAAAGTGTGAGTGTATAGAGAATGATGGAGAGAGAAGAGTCATCTCATTTAAGGTGCAGCCAGGAAAATAAAACATATCCTAGGCATTCCAAGTGGAGATTTAATGTAGGGAGATCTATTTGAAGGTGTAAGAAGCCCAAAGAGCAAAGAAGAGATGAGAGATTAGCAATTAGAGAAAATGAGTAATTCGTATCATGCTGGAGGGACAGAGGAAGCATAGAATTTTGCCAGAACCCTGTGGAAGATGGAACCCAGTAGAGCCACTGGAGCCATTGGTGGGCAAGCTGAATGGTTAGTGGAAGAGACACAGGAGATGCCCCATCCCTACTACAGATGCTGCCCCCAGTGGACACGGGGAAAATGAACCTGGGTTTTCTGTTTTCCATAGTGTATTTCTAGCAATAAATGAGCAGTCAAGGGACTTCGACTGCAGGACCAAGTAGGAAGAAGAATATGGACTGCGACGTTGAGTATAAACAGACAAATAACACACTCTGGTGTTAGGTTATAGATTGGAAAGGTGGGAGAAAATCAGTGGTGGATGTACCGGTTTATTAGCATGGCAGAAGTGGTTCTCTGTATAAACTGCCTCACACAGTGTTACTATGAAAAGAATTTATACCTGGTGCATGGCGTACACTTAATCTACAGAAAGTTAATGACCTAAAGATTTGTTCCCTACAAGTCCTACAAACTGAATTCATGTAAGTGGTAGAAATACCAGGCCAGATAAGATGTCAGACCAGACAAAGGTGTGTGTGAGAGCAGAGACCTCAGAGAAGACTGCAGTGCCAGGTGGACATGAGAGAGGCTAGGAAAGGGTCCCAGCAATTGTTTGGCTTCATTACAAGCTGAAGAAGACAGACTGTATCTGACGTGATGGCCAAAGCCTGACTCACAGAGCATAGTCGGAGCTATTTGCAGCCAACTAGACCAGGTAAGTTGATGCTGTGCTCACCTAAGGGCCTAACATCTTCTATGGGAACTGGGAAAGAACCATTTTTTTCCACCAATGGCTGATACCTGGGCAGAGATAATATGGTGGATGTGACAGAAATGTCCTCCCCTCCTCCCTTAGAGGAGTAATGAGATGTCTTAGGTTTTCTAAGTCAATATATCCAGCTACATATATGCACTTGGTATTGCACATAGGAAATTAGTATCACACATGAAGCACTTCCAGGTTTGGGTGGAAAGATCATGAAGGGACCATTTATAGAGCTGTGGGCAGGGGTTGGTGAAGTAGCCCCAGAACAGTGGTAGAGAAATCTGGGGGAGGAGGATAAGACTATCCAGGGAGACCAATGAGTGATGGCCCCGTAAGAGGGGTCATCCTCACCTCATGAGAGAGCTGCAAGGAGGCAGTGGGTGTGTGTACCTATTCCAACTTCTCTTTTTCCACCTTCAAACTCTTGGCAATGCTTCTGAGCTCAACCAGATGAAGGGATCACAGACGTTGCAGCTCTCAGAGTTCAGCTTCCAGGGACACGGTGGAGTGAACAGCAAATAATCAGGAATAAGGGTGCTGGCAAACAGCACGTCTTAAACACGAGAAAAGGTCTCAAGCTCCAACAGCATCAGGAAGGTAGCTGATTCACTCTCTATTTGGCCAGCCAGAACTATGAACTACATTCTTCTGGCCCATGTCTTCCCTAAAGGAAAAATTTTTTAAAAAAGAACTTCATCTTTTGGTCTTAGGACAACAATCTGAGCTACAAAATGAAGGCTCTCCAAAATACTGTGTTGGAGTGAGACTATGGAGGTTCATGGGAGTTGATGATTAAATTTATAGGATATGTGCTTGCTAGTTGCTTAGGCTCAGCCCTTCATAAAAACCAAATTAACTGATTTCTAACTAAAGAAATTATATAATAAAGATAATAAATGAATAGGTGCTAATCAATGCTCAAAATTAACCATTTCTAATTACTTCATTGCATTTTAAATTTTGGTGATGCTTGTGAGATTACAGATATAAATCTACTCTATATGGTAGAAATACTATAAATGCGCTATTGCACATTATCTCCAATAACCACATTCAGTTACTCAACACTGATAGATTAAAACTGGCTGTAGAGGAACTATTTATACCATGGAAATAAATACATGCTACAAATCAAAGTTTACTGGATCAAAGAGAGTTGGTCACATTTACCAGAGAAAGAGTGGAATCTTCTTACTCGCCCCGACCCCACCCCCATCATAAAATCTTAACCAGACTTTGAACAAAGGTGCCTTTACTTCTCCATTGAACAGAATTGCTCATGTAATAAGACAAGGCACTGGGTTCTAAAGCCTTCAGTTGTTGTTTTAACTTGCTTGTGGATTTAAATAAACCATGTTCTTTTCCTTGCTAAGTCTTCAAGTAATTTTGCCCAAACTCTGACCCCTTGAAATAGGAAGATACTATAGAGCTGCTAGGAGAGCATGGAGTGTGAGAACTACAAATCAGTGGATTTAGGGGTTGATACACAGCTTATTACGATACAGCCAGGCTGGAGAAAGTGGAAAAGTCTTTATATTGATTAACATTTTTTTTGAAAGACTGGGAGGCCTTGTTAAGAGTGAGGCAAATCTGGATTTGGATTTCTTAGCAATGTGATAATGAGAAAAATTTCTTCTCATTTCTTATCCATAGTTGGAGGGTATAATATCTATTTCAGAAAGAGAGTAGCAAAGACAGCAATACTATATGAAAGCCATGTGTAGCATTCACGCATTAATGAATTTAGTAAATATTCCTATGCTACATTCAGAAAACATACTGAAAAAAAACCTTTGGGTTTTTCTCAATACGCCCTGATTTTGTGGAAATCGCAATTTGGCAGGAATGGCATTTATTAAACAACTGGACTTAAGCTAACTCCACCATTATGTTCATGAGTCTACTGGAGCATTATATATGTCAATTAAGCTAAATTCAGAAAGATCAGGAAGCATGTGGGTACTCAATAATAACATTTGTGTTTTCTTCCTCTGTTCTATCTCCCCCCTATGGCAGATAATATCAGCCTGCTCAGATTTCTTGGCCTTTCTTCTTCCATTTTTTGCTCAGAATATGCACCAATGTTTCTATTTCCTTCAAGTGCTGAAGGCAGCTGGGCCTACCTGCAGGTAGACAGGAAATTCCAGCCACAACACCTCTGGGAATATCTTCCCCCACTATTCAGAGTAATTCTGTGGTGCTCCTCCTGTGCCAGTGTTTTCACAGAGCCAAACTGCATGCATTTAGGACTTGATAGCACACCTACTTTGCTTGCTTTCCTTTTTTCAGAATCCCTTATTCCTGGACAGATGTTTTCTGTAACTTCCAACCCACCCTTTGCCTTCTTACTGAATTAGTGAGTGCCCAAATCAAGAGAACCCTTCTCTTGATTCTGTTAATATCTCCCAATTCTTACATCTCCCAAATGAATCAGAAATGTGACCCCCCAAAAAGGAAAGACAGACTTCTGGGATTAGGTTGATAGTAAAATATATGGTCTAAACACACCTATTCTGAGGCAAAAGTGGCACACCATCAAAAGTACATCTGGAGCACTGAAGGTGTAAATGGAGACGGGAACTGGGCAAATTGTGATGTATAGTTAGCTTGTCTCCAGAGTGCCTCTAAGCCTTCCATTTAGATGTCAAGGCCTGAGTCCTGGTGGCTGACAATGGGATCTGAAATTCCTCATGAGAAAACTCACAGATCAAAACCTTGAGACCTCTCAACCTCACATCAACCTCACAGGCTGAAAGCTAGCAGCTTCTCCATGCTGGGGTTGGGGGGAGAGCACAGGTCTACCCAGATCCCTCACACGAACTCACAGTTTTTAGGAGAAAAACAACACAGATTTGTTAATGTCTATCATCTCGTTTGGGCAGCTGCTGATTCTTAAGAGCCCAGGGGTCCCGGGTGAACATGGATCACACTGGTGCATAAGAAATGATTGACTGAAAGCTCTGTTGAAATGACTGCTAATGTTGGAATTGCATGCAGGTCAGTGCATTTCCTGTGAGCTAGGGCAGCTGTGGGTGTGTTGGGGGACAAGCAGGGGTGGGGATGGGGATGGGTGATACCCAAAGAAGGAAGTTTCTATGCAAACCCTGCTGCAGGCAGAGATTGAGTTTCAGTCTTGCTTTGCAAATTTTCTTTGCATTTTTCCCTTTTCCCCTTAAACATTTAAACTTCAATAGCCATATAAGTTCTAATGTTCTTTTATAGAGTGGAATAAACAGCTTTTATAGCCTGAAAACAGCAAGCTTAGAGATCAACAGTTCAGCACTGAAGCAGGCATGGTTAAGCTAAAGAAATAGATGGTATTCTCTTCCTTATGGTTAGCTATATATTTTCTTTTCCACCAAACTAATAAGAGGTAGTGTATAAATTAGCTGCCGTCTAAGCTGTCAACAGCAAAAAGTCAATTCAGGCTCTGGGCATTTTGCTGCAAGGCTGCCCCCCTCTGGCTCCCACCACAAGCCACAACTGATTCATGCAGAAAGCTAGTATGTTCCATAAAAGGCTGAGAGAGAGAGAAAGAGAGCTGGGGGCAAGGTAGACTCCAAGTTCTAGTTACTAGTCACTTCACGAGTCTCCACCTCCTGGTTATCATTTCCAGATTCTTATAGTTTCTTGAGGCTGTAATACATTAC
Organism: Megascapheus bottae; assembly: GCF_031878675.1. Classification (NCBI taxonomy): domain Eukaryota; kingdom Metazoa; phylum Chordata; class Mammalia; order Rodentia; family Geomyidae; genus Megascapheus; species Megascapheus bottae. The sequence goes on along the minus strand of NC_143526.1, from coordinate 34,366,649 downwards.
TTTCAACTGTATAAATCATTTGAAAGTGATACTTGAAGGTCGATGGTTTCTCTACTCGATCAGCCAGGGAGGTAGAAAAGTATCATCAGAAGAATCCAAGACTCTCCTCTTAGACTTGAGCTGATTTTTTCATTTCAGGGAAATTCACAGAGCCTTTCCATAGAGCTGCTGTTGCTTCTAGGGGCTAGGAAGCTACTGGCACATTCACACAATTGATTTACAAGGTTGAAGCCTGATGTCTGGATATACCAGGGCCTATATACCTTGCTTATTTTCCCTGAAGTGGTCAGTGCTGCTTGAATCATTCCACAAAATGTTTCACACATCTATCTGTTCAAAAGGTGTGGACACATGATAATCATGATAGTTGTACTTTATGTTTATCAATGTATTAAAAAGCTACAGCTTCCAGTAGTATGTCTTTATAACAAATGTTCCTGGTCTTTCTCCGGTCATATTTCCTCTCTTAAATACTCCAGCTTCACTCAAGTTACCATGTCTCCAAACGTGCATAACTCTTCAGCTGAGTGTCTATTCTGACCTCTTAGCCTTTATGGCCACTTCTTCCTTCCCTTCATCTTTAGAACTGCTATGTCTTCTGGCTTGAGGGGAAAGAGCTGCCATAATAAAATGCCACAGACTGATTGGCTTTAAGAAACTGAAATTTCTAAGTGAAGGTATACGGCAGCAGGCATGGCTTTTCATGAAGGCGGAGGAAGAATCTGTTCTGACTCTCCTGTCTCTGGTTTTCAGAGTAATTGCTAGTGTTCCTCAGCTCAGCTAGGAGAAGCATCACCCTGACCTCTGGCTTCATTTTCTCATGATTGTGCCCCTGTGTGCATGTTTCTGTGTCCAAATTTTTCCTTTTTATATAGCTACTGGTCATGTTGGATTAGATTCTACATGACCTCATCTTAACTAATGATATCAGTGGTGATACTGTTTCCAAATATGATCATAATCTGAGGTTCTAGTGATTAGAATTCTAGCATAAATACTTTTGTGAGGGCTGCCATTAAACTATAAATAGTGTCTTCGCCATGGGTCTACGTAGATGAGTGAGGAGATCTTCCTCTCACCTTTAAATTTGTGCAAGGTGATGAAAGAACAATGATTCTGTTAAACTTCAAGTGTGCAAGTCTCTCCTGAACTCATCTATAAGTTATAAGTATCTGAGGCCATGACCTTACCTATTCCCTTCAGATGTTCTGTGGATATTTCTTAAAGAAAAATAAATCTGTTCTGAATTTCTCCCTCTTTGCTGAGAGGTGGAAAAGAGGCATAAAATAAAAATCGATGTTAGGCACGGTGATTCATGTCCCTAACCCTAGCTACTCAGGAGTCTGAGATCTAGGTACAAGCTACAATGGGGTGTGAAGTTTACATCACATGCCATGACCAATTCCTTTGGTTATGTTTCTTCTAATCCATTCTACAGAAGTAGGTGGAAGCAGCCACATTTTTACTGGGCTGGGGATCTGTATTTTGGGGAGATATTGACCCAGTGAAGCTAATCAGCTTCATAATTAAAAATATAAAGCAAGCTGCACAAAATATGCTGCACTGTTGGGGTTCATCTAGATGAACCTTTCCTGGTTTAGAAAAGTTAAAAAACCAGCAAGCAAGCCAAGTGCACCGGCTCACACCTGTAATCCTAGCTATTCAGGAGGCTGAGATCTGAGGATCATGATTCAAAGCCAGCACTAAAGTCCATGAGACTCTTATCTCCAATTAACCACTAGAAGAACAGAAATGGCACTGTAGTTCAAGGGATAGGATGGTAGTCTTGGGCTGAAGAGCTCAGAAACAATGCCAGACCCAGGAGTAGAACATTAGCCTTGAGCTAAAGAGCTCAGAGACAGTGCCCAGGCCCAGAATTCAATCCCCATGACTGAAAAAAAATAATAAAACCAGCAAGCACAGACTGGACCTTGGCTAAGACCTAAACAGGGTGAGAGATCCATGAATTTGGTCTTAGCAGATGAGCTCAACTCGTGGCTTTCCTTGGGCCACCTAGAACAGCTCAAGATGGTACAATCTACTAAACACTGAAAAGAGCAGTATTCCATTACTCCAGACTGTCACTGGGAAGATGGTAGAATCTGTTCTTTCTTCAGGCTTTCAAATTAGTCAGTTGTTTCCATCTGTTGCTTAGTGGTGAATAAATCCAGACAGATTCCCTGGGAAGACTGGATTGGAGCGTTCTATCTTTAAGCCAGCAAGGAGAGGTGTCAACTCACTTGCTCCTCTCAACCTGCTGGTGGAAAAAATGAATCTGAATCAGCACCAGGCACTATACTAAACACTTCACACACGTGGCATTGTTTCCTTTCAGACTTGCAACTCATTATTGCCGTCCTCATGTTCAGTGCTGCTCAGGGTGAATAGTTGTGCTCAAATTTGAACCAAGGAGTTCAAATTTGCTTGAGTCCACCCTCTAACCAGAGTTCTCCCTCTCTTCAGCACTGAGCCCCTCAAATGTCAACTTTCCGGTTCTATTACTTACTTGCTCACCTCTGAAAGGGAAAGTTGAGCATGCACAATATTTTTTTTTAGTACTTTTGTAACTGAGTTATTTCAGTTAATGTTTGCTCACTGAAGAACAGGACACATGGACAAGACCACTATCCTTGCCAGATCATACCAGTTTTCTCAGGATTCCATTGGACTCTCCCCCCAACCCCATTACCCTTAAAAGTCTCCATATAGCCCACATGTAATACAGTCATCATGTGTAATGGCCCTGTTTGCCTCAGCACCTGGAACATAATAGCTTCTTCAGAAATACTGTTCGAACTACAAGACATAGTTGTCTGAGTAGCAATGCTGTATCCAGGGTGTTGTATTAACCCCTAAACACAATCTATATCTTTCAGGAGAGGCAGGAGAGACCTCCTCAAAGAAGTGCCCTCACCCCAACTTCCTACCACAGTGTCCCCAGTTCTTCCCCTTCAGGAAGAATTCCCATGCTGGAGTCCTGATGCCAAGTAACCCAAGAGCCTCGGACCCCGGCTGCTGGCATTATGCTGTATCCAGCCCTCTTTCCCACTCACTTGCCTTTTCTCCTCTCACTTGCTACATGTTTTCCCTCCCTCTTTGAGTCTGGTCACTAATAATGTTCACTACTGATGAAAAGCCCAGCTCTGCGGGGATCCACAGTGAAAGAATGTCAGCATCTGCCAAGCTTGGGTCATGCCAGGGTCAGTGGCCTTGGCCCTCTCTGTGGTCACTGTTGGCCCAGGTTTAAAGGCATTAGTCAGCGCCAGCCATACCCCTATCCTTGGGGGCCTGCACCTTTGATCCTTTGCAGGCCTCTGACCAAAACCACATCCCAGCTCTCACAAGCTGTAAACTGCAGCGTCTGCCTCTTTGGATTACCCATGATGCTTTGCATTTTTCTTTCTTCCACCTCAAAGGGGAAGGCACCAGACTTCCTGGCCAAAGGTGTCTGTGTTCTTCTTGCCCAGACCTCTGCCTCAGTGGCCCCTTCTCACACTTCATATTTCAGAAGGCAAGCCATCAATTCTGAAAGACCCTTTGCAGCCACCTTGCCAAAGTATCCTAAACACAAGCATATTACAAGCTAAATTCCTACGCTTTTTTTTTTCTACTTGGTTTCTCCCCTGGGATGTCAGGTCTGGAAAGCCAAGCCTAATGTCTGAACTTCTACCACTATCTCCCCAGTGTCTGGTTCTGGTTGAACTTAATATTGGTAGGACATGAACACATTTCCTTCTATATCATGCTTTTCCTGTCACACCAGTGACTGTTCATATTCCTCCAGAAACAAGTTCCACTTGGAGTTTCACTCTTTTCTTCTGCTGGAAAATTTTCAATTTCCTAAATTTTTCCACAGGACACGTTCCTAAACTCCATGAGTTCTCTGTCACTGATGCAAAGCATTCGTGTATTTTATGAGTTGTAGATTGTTATGACAGGAGACTAGGTGGGACTGGGATTACAGAAATGATGGTTGCCAAAGACTACTTATTCTGTGCCATGGTTTAGGCAAGGAAATGTATGTACTTCAAGGCAACTAATGAAATAAAATAGGAAATCATGTTGCGAATGGTGGGTTGATATCTAGCAAGCCAGTTAGGAACATTCACCATTCGTGGTTTGGTGATGGTTGTCTTAGGTCTTTGGAGCATTAATTAATCCTTTCTTGCTTCTCTGTTATAGTTTATGATGTGCTCAAGTTTAGTACATGTCTCATTGTAGTTTAAACTGCCAAAGAGCTTCACATACATTTGGGTTCTTAAGTTTACAATCAAGAAAAACCTCAATTAGAAGCCAGCCATAGTAATGTACTTCTGCAGTTCCAGTTGTTCCAGAAGCCATGTCAGGAGATTTACTTTAGTACAGAAGTTTCAAGCTAGCAACATAGAAAGATGTATTGTTTCTCAGAAGAACAAAAAGAGGATAATGAGGAGGAGAAGGTAAAGAAGGAAAGAAAAAGATCTCAACTCAGAGTAGCTTCCGTGACAAGGTTAATTCAATAGTCCCTGTTACTAAACAGCCCAGGGGTATCCATTTCAGGAGCAGTATGATCCAGGATTTAAATGTTATTAACGACAAAGGTTTTGTGTCTGTCTTGTTTTCCTTGGCTTTCCTTGTTCACTATGGCAAAAAAAAAATGAGGTTCTTTTTTCAGGTCTGATTATAACTGCCAATAGTATTTGAATTTATATCCTTCCTCATTCACAAATGCAGTGTGAGGCTTAAGGGGTTGATTTCATTCTCTGAAGAATGAAATCTATCCTTGGATTGTGTATCCAGAAAGCATCCCTTCTTCCTCACTCCTCCAGAGCAACAATACTGGATGGGGAGGATGATCCATCTTGAAAGCATCCTTTATGGCCAGGTATAACATGGTTGTTGTTCTAAGCCAATCTTAGACTCTGAGTTACCTATGAATCTCTCTTCTAATGCACCATGAAGCATGAGGGAGAGATGAACGCCCCAGTGGAAAACAGTAGATAGTTGGCAAACATCAGTGATAAGTACTACAGGGATGAAAACTGAGAAATGTCCCTGCTATAGCCTCCCTACAGAGTTACATGAGCTGTTGGGAATCCATTTAATTGTTAATTTGAAATGATTCTATTTTGGGATCTGCCATGTATCAAAAGAGCAGAGGATATAGAGGGGATGCAGGAAGATGATCACTACTGAAGAACAGAGTAGAAGGAGGCTGCACTGGTAATACAGATTGTTATGAGAACCCCAAAGAGGTGGTTGATCGAGAACCAATACATAGTGTATACCTAAAGATACGTGCACATCTTTGTTTCTAGCAGCATTACTTTTAAGAGCCAAGACATGGAACCAGCCTAAGTGCCCAACAACTAAAAAATGGATATAGAATGGTGGAAATTAGGAGTGGAGGGAGGTTAACCACAGGAAGAGGGAATTGTGTGTGTGATGACATAAAAATTTCTTTTAAATATACAATACACGATATGAGCATTAAAAATATGTTAACACGGCTGGGAGTTTGGCCTAGTGATAGAGTGCTCACCTAGCATGCACAAAGACTCAGGTTCAATTCCTTGGTATCACATACATAGAAAAGGACAGAAATGGTGCTATGGCTCAAGTGGCAGGGTGCTAACCTGGAGGAAAAAGCCCAAGGACAGTGCTTAGGCCCTGAATTCAAGGCCCAGGACTGGCAAAAAAAAGTATGTTAACATTCAAAACAATACTCAAGATAATGCTCTTGCTTCCATGTCCTAAAATCCTTATATTTAGTCTCATTCTATATGACCTTATGTTGTTCTTAATGTACAATGTTATTTCTCTTCTCCTTTGTTGCCCTCTGGTTAATCTCATATTGTTACTGTATCTGATTTTGTTACCTGATATATTGTATATACATTTATTTGTTTATTTGAAATAGGAAAGGGAAGGTGAGAAAACAAGATGATTGGGAGGGGGTGGGGGAAGGAAATGAGGACAAAAACATCAGAAGGGGTACCAATGTGTGAGAAGTAATGCACCTACTATCTGGCGAATGTAACTCTGACCCCTCTATACATTACCATGATAATAAAAAATAAAATAAAAAAGTTAACATTCAAAAAGATATTAAATATTATAGTAAGAAAATATCTCTATACAAAGAAATAAGTGAATGTTCGCTAACAGGAGATACTACATAAGAAATGGCTATACTGTGTGATATCATTCAGTCAAATAAAATTGATAGATGGATGATTATGTGGTTGAATGACAGAAAGCTCAATAATCTTTATAAAACACTTTTGTAAAAATTCCAACAGTTTTGAGTATGAAGGTTTGCAAGCATCATAAAGCATACTTGGATAGAAGGGCCACTAGTACCCATTGGCTGTCTACAGTGAAGACTGTCTTGGGAGTAGTTAAGATTAGTGTTTTCCCTGCAATCTAACTACTCAGGAGGCTGAAAACTGAAGATTAGAGTTCTAAGCCAGACAAAAGCAGAAAAGTCTGTGGAACTCTTACCTCCAACAAACAACTCAGAAAAAGCCACCTGGTACTATGGCTCAGGTGGTATAGTGCTAGCCTTGAACTCAAAGAGGCTCAGGGATAGTACCTAGTTCCTGGGTCCAAGCCCCAGGACAGACAAAACAAAAATTATTATTAATAATAATTATTATAATTAACAGTATTTTAAAAATAGAAATTCTTAAGAGGACAAACTGCCTTCCTTTCCCTTGTAGATGTTTACATAATATCTGCTCATCTTTATGTAGGGGCTTAGTGCTTAAGTGGTACACACACACACACACACACACACACACTGGAAGACGCAGGCACAGTTGAGTTATTAGTAAAGATCCCATGCACAACAAGACAACAAAATTTTGATGTGCACATTCTAGCCTTTGGCTGGACTGGGGAACTTTCCCAATCATTACTCAGGTGCATGGAGGAAGACAGCCTTGAGCATTGGGTGGGAGGAAATAGATACATCATAGACACATTCTCCATTGTAGAAGACAGGATACTGAGGACATAGAAAGAAGGTGTCATGGCTGTCCCTTTAGCCCTTCAAGCATTTATTGGCCCTATTCTTATATAGGTGTGTGTGTGTGTGTGTGTGTGTGTGTGTGTGTGTGTGTACCTCCTGCAAGTCCTGGGGTTTGGGTGAGCTCAGGGCCTGGTCATTGTCCCTGAGTTTTCTTGTCCTAGGCTAGCACCTATGGCAAGGAATGGGGCCACAGGGTGTTAAAGAGAATGGCAGCCTCACCTCTGTTATGAAGAACTTCAGACAGAGAGGTAGTTTTAACAATCACATTTGCTCCAATAATAAAGGAAGACTCTAGAGAAGAGTTTTCTCTATCATAAATTCACAATAATTCTAGCTCAGACATGTAAGCCTGACCTTGCCAGCAGTGGGAGAAGTGCCCAGATGGCCTCAGGCGCCCCTGCAGGCTGGGGCCTGGTCTGCAGAGGAAGTCTTTCCATAGCAACTGTAACCTTGCAGTCTGGGGTCTGCTGCTTAGTCCTGCCTCAGCAGGTAGAATGCTGCTTTGGGTTCTTATAGACATTTTGTTCTGTAAACCCACCGACCGCCAGCATAGGTTTTAGCTGGGTGGGATAAAAATGGTACACCTTGGCCAAGCACTGGTGGCTCATACCTGTGATCCTACTCAGGAGGCTGAGATCTGAGGATCGCAGTTCAAAACTAGCCTAGGCAAGAAAAACCCATGAGGCTCTTATCCCCCAAAGCCAGAAATGGAGCTGTGAATCAAAGTTAGAGCAGTAGCTTTGAACACAAAAGCTGAGCCCTGAGTTCAAGCCCATAGCTGTTCAAAAGAGAATATGCAGCTTGCAGATAGGAAATTAAACGGAAGTCTGTACCAGAATCCAACAATTCCATTTCTCAAGAAAGAGCATTATGTTAATCAAAACATTCAAATATTAATACAATAAAATGGAAGCCACAAAGATAAACTTTCTGTAATATACCAAATCATGGAATGCTACTATATACAACAATACAAGTACAACAATCAGAGAACCTACTGAGAAAAAAAAAAGCCAGGCATAAAAACAGCACCCTTAATGAGTTCATACATATGAAGCTTTGGGACAAAAAGGGTTATGATAGGGCTGGAGCCCAGAATCCCCTAAATTGAGAATATCAATTGGGAAGGAATTCATAGGACCTCTCTGGGTTGGTAGGACTTTCTCTAGTATATTATAAGCACTATTTACAGTGTCTGCATCAATCTTTAGGGGCCTTGATAGTCACTGTGAGCTTAATGTAAAGTGTAGCCATCTACTGAGATACCTACACAATTCAGTATGTCCATCCAAGAAAATATGCATGGAATTGAAATGATTAGAAGTCATATAATTGACTTCCATATCATAAAAGTGATTCAGTTTTCCCAAAGTCAAAACAGATTATAAAACACCAGATAATATTAACACACTTCCAATATTTCATGTATAACCACCATTAGATACAGCATTAAGCCCATAGACTAGCATCTGATTAAAAGTAACCACAAGAGCTAATATCAATATAATGCTTCCTTTGTATTGGACATGGTCTATGCCCTTTGGATATTTGATTTAATTACAGAACAGTGGTATAAAATAGCACAGTGACCAAGAACATTCCTGTGTTATATATAGGGGTGGAGGGTATGAAAACACAGAAGAGTTATCTAATTGTCCAAGGTGATTTAGCCATATAACAACATTAGACTCTAGACCAGATATTCTAACTGTTGCTTTTGTTTTTTGGTTCTTACTTGAAAACATGTCCTGTAAAACTTGCAAAAATTCACCTCATTCTCTATAGGGTATTTTCTTATATATCAATGAAACCAATTTCCATTGATGGGTATTTAAGTTGTTTCTGATACTTTGTCATGGCAATGAGAGCTATAATAAGCTTTTCCATATATGTGCTGTTGCACTCAGATTTGAGATACATTCCTGAAAACCTAATTGCTGGAGCCAAGTATATGTGCATTTCCAAAGTTGATAGATGTTGGCAAAATGCCCTGCACGTCTTACTCAAAGTAGCTTAGCAGAGGCTGAGGTGGATCAGTTGTATCCTTGCTTTGATTGGCTTTGGCTCTCTGGGAGGTGTTGGGAACTTCACTTTACAGTTCATGACATAATGACATGAAGTATGGGAACATCTGAACATTATAGTAAAATCTGAATGAGTCCTATCAACAGGCTCTATAGCAAAGTCTTCAGGTAGTTCAGGCCAGTGTATTGGAATAAGTATCCTCAAGCACAGAACTGGTACAGAATTCCTGTGAGTTCTGGGACTGACCTTGGATGACCTTTTACTCTGGGCAGCCCATTCCTCAGACTTGCAAACCTCAGGCTTAATAGACATGGTCTTCATTTATAGAGACTCCTTTAGAGATTATTTTAAAGAAAGATCTTTACATAAAACCTCGGGGTCAATGAGTCAAACTGAATGTGGCTAAGTTTTGAAGGAGAGAACACTCTATCTGGTTCCTCCCTCAAATTCATTAGATTTTTTACTATGCAGAACTCTGAACTCATAGAATAGATAAATCAGTAGAGATTTAGAGCCAGATTCAGAATTCACCATGGGCTTAATTTGAGATGCTTTCTACGTACCTCCATTTAGAATAAGATTTAATTTGCTGGGGCAGCTGCAATCCAGGGGGAAAAAAAGGCAAGACTCGATTTCCTGGCAGAGTTGCCATTTACGGGCTGTGAGGCCTGGGAGTAATAATACCTACCTCACAGGTGTTAATGTGAGCACTGAAACAGATGATGTATGTGAGGGCTTGGGGGAAGCCAGGGTGAGTAACAAATGTGCAAGCTTGGCTTTACAGGCCACGCAGACGTGGGAAGAGAAGCAGTTCACACACATGTTGCAACTCTGGTTCTATCCCAGCCAAAAGCATGGACATAAATGACCTGCTTGGGCATTTTGGAGTGTCCCCCAAAGGTTATCATTAGGCTCTTGCAAACAGACTTCTTCACCATTCACAGCACTCTTCACAGCATTCAATATATTCTTTGTTTACTCTTATGGTCCTAATCACTGGATGCCTTAAGTCATGATGGCTGTGAGGGTATCAGGATGTCAGGGTTCACCTGACCAAGCCCTTGGCAAGTGACATCTTCTTTTCCCAGTCACAGAGCTTGTTAGATCATGTGGCTATGTCTCTCAACTACATAAACAAGATCCTTCAACAGACAAAATGTCTTGGCTCTGATTATCTAGGGCTGCCTAAGAAATTACTTCACCAGCCATGGTGCTTCAGTGATGATAACTTTTTATTTAGCTCCCCAATGTACTGTTTAAGCAGGGCTCAGTAGAGACATCATCTCAGGACCACTTAGCATCAAAGATGGGGGATGGGGGACTGGAAGCATATGGGAACTCACTCATTTGCTCCCCTCATTGACAACTGATACTGACTGATGGCTGAGAAACTTAGCAGTTTCTGCATACAGTGATTAGGTACATGTGCAGGGCTTTGTATCTGGACTCCAAGAGGTGCCAGGGTATGAGTGAGAAAGCTATATTACCTCTTATGACCTAGCTTCAGAAGCCACATGGTGTCATGGTACCATATAATATTTGGTAGAAACCAGTTACTTATGACTTCTGAGGCTGGCACATAATCAAGGAGAAGGAAATTAGACTCCACCTCTTGGTGGTAGAGGTGTCAAGAATTTACAGACATATTTTAAAATCACCACACCCTTACACCTAAAATCCCATAAGTATTACATTTTGCAGCATGGGCTTAAAAAAAAAAACCTACCTTGCCAGGCATTAGCAGGTTCTGAGTATTTATTATGATTTATTAATGAAACACCTCTTGCCATTTTATTGGCAATGTTTGTTTGCAGTCCCTTGACCTAGAACTCAGACACATGTCCCTTGGTGCTGAACTGAGAGAATGACAATCTCATAACCAACATTTTTGTTTGTAAGACTGTATTGTTAACTGCCGTTCTTTCATCAGCCACCTTCAAAACGCCATGTCAACATCCTGGGTACAGTTCACCTAACACTGCTCTCCTATGCAATCTCCTCCTGGGACTATGGGCTAGTCAGGGTTATGGTTAGCTCACGGAGGTAACAGATACATAATAAAACAAGCAGGAAAAAGGTGAGGCCTCTTGAGTCTTACTCTGAATTGGCACTTCTGAATTTTGACCCACATGCCATTGGCCAAAGTAAATCCAACGTTCAAGTCCAAAGATAAGGCAAAAGGAGATGGATTGCATCTGTGAGACCAGAGCCTGAAAGAGAATGAAGAGAAGGGTAAAGAATAAGATCTGGCAATGCAGTTTCACCCACAAGACAGTCTTTAACGTGTCAACTTCCTCTTGTCTTCAAGGTGGGGATCACAAATGCTACCATTTCCAACTTTTCATGGAAATTCTGGTGAACAGTTTTCTGTAGGCTTTGGAGAACTCAGATTTCTCAATGCAGTTTGCCAAGGCTCAGTCTAAACTGATTGTCTTTAGTTCACGGTTAGAGCCAATTCTACCCTGAAAGGTTTCTGCGTCCGTGTCTCCCAACCTGACCAACTAACCAGTTCAAATCCCTTGGGTTACTTTGGTATAGCAAGGTGCTATGACGAGAAACTCAGGCTGCTGATGCACAGGGATGTGAGACTTAACATCTGGATTATACATATTATATTTGTTTAACTGTTTTTTCAGGGATATGAGTGTACTCTAATGATAAGCTCTCACAAAAAGAATTAAGTAAGGAAATACCGACCGGAAACTCTGTCTCTTCTCAAAGAGATTTTTGGGGGGTGCTGTCCCTGAGCAACTTCTGCTCAAAGTTATCACTCTACAAATTGTACCCACAGGACCACTTCTGGCTTTCTCTGTGATTAATTGGAGGTAAGAGTCTCATGGCTTTGAACTTTGATCTTCAGATCTCAGCCACTGGCCCAATAGCTTAAAATTAGCTGACCTTTACTGGAATTTGGTATAATAGGTAGCATGAAGAAATCTGAATTCTTAGATTAGGTTCAAATTCTGAAGTTCTAGAAATAAGAGGATTTAAACCTCTATTATTTGCCCTATCAAAGTAACTATTTCTCAGACATTTCTAAAATATAGGTGTGAGTAGTGAGGATTCTAGGTGTGAGCCGCCAGCACATAGCTTCAAAGAGATCTTTAAACATCACCTTTTACACACCATGTGGTAAAAACTAGGAGAGAGTAAGGGGAGACATGGTTCAAAAAGCATTGTACTTATGATCTGACTCATGTAACTATAACACTCCATATATATTACCTCCACAATAACAATAATAAAGAACATAAAAATAATATGAATGTCATTTTCATTATCCATAGGAAATGGTAGGCTTGAGTTAAAATGGAATTCCTGACACACTGGAAGTTGGGCTATGGTCCTTCATCCATGCATATGTGTGCATACAGACACACATACACACACATATACATGATTATCTAGATGATCAGTTTCACAAAACCACATCAGTGCTACTAGTGAAGACTTCAGAGCACAGTCCCTTGATCCTCTTTTGCAGATTTCTTATATTCAGAGGATTTTATATACCAACAAGAAAAACCCTTTTTAATTATATTACAAGGAAAGAGAAATACTTTTCTCATTTGTTACCACTCTGAAATAACTAATTCCATTCAAGGCTACAAATAGCATTTTAAAATGAAAGAAAACAGTAAGCAGAAGATGCGTCTCTAGCTGCCAAAACTCCCTCTCCTCCTCAACGATGAAGCTATGAGCATTCAACAAGGTAAAGCTAGTGGAGACTAGCAACCAGAAGGCCACAAAATAGATCTGCCAGGGAGACAAACAGGAAGGTTATGAACCCAAGAGCCACAGAATGCTGAAAGAAAGGATGCTCCAGAAAAGAGAGAATAAACCCAGTTCTGGAGTCTCTGTCAAAGAGGACAATGAGGCGTGCGGATTCATGTGTTTAGCAGGGAGCTACTGTCTTTGTTGTCTTTGCAATCATCTAGGCTAGCTGGCTTGTTTGCCTCTCCTCATTGTGGGAAGTCTAGTCTAATTCATCTTCCCCAAGGTAGACAACTATCTCTCAGGAAAGAACTGTCTCCTCCTAAAGGAAGGTCACAATCTTATGGTTAAAAGCTCTCTTGGAAAACTCACAAGGTGCCTAGAGCTAAAGCACCTCCTTACCAATACAGACTGCATGTCTCATTGAGGCAAGGAGGGAGTCGGGGAGGTTGTACTGCATTCTTATCGCAAAACACGGAATGAAGATGTCTCTGAGACAGAACAGCCTATCTAGCTCAAGTGCTAATTGGGTTGCAATTCCCCTAATTAGTATGTCATCTACCTGGACAGCTCAGTGGCTGGCTGGAAGCCCAGACCCTGACCAGCCAAATTCACAGCTCCCAGAATTTGGAAGTGTAACATCAGTGACAATTCCACACCTTGTCCACATGTGGGCATGCCCACTGCAGAAACACACCTCCTTGGTAAGAAGTAACAACTCTAATGGGTTCTCACAATGCTGCTAACAATCTCATTAGGCTGTTTGGTGTGAGGAGTTGTAACTTTGCTGTAACACTTTGTGTACGAACTACAGAGCTGCTCAGACTGGCTTTGACAGCAAAAGAAGACTACAGTTACGGGTGTCAAGGAAGCTCAAGACTCCTAAATATCTCCATAACAGATATGAGATGCTATATGGAGGCTATTATGAGTTCTCTTTGTTCCGTTTACTATTATTCTCTAGGCAACTGAGATACTTTTAAGTGTCTTGGGCTCTTAAAATTAGATAAAGCCATTTAAGAAGGAAATTAACTACATGAATATCCCATGTGGATATGACTGATTTCTTTTATAACTCCAACACATATAAGCAGAAAGCTTGGTATTAACTATTTTCATGTTTCACAAGGGGCAGGGACACAGACCACATTCACAACTGGAACAGAAACAAAGAAGCAACAGCCACTGTATTGAATACCCAATATTAACTCAATGTAGTCTTTTGTGTTGTCTTCTTGAAACAAAACTGCCATCTGAAACCCGAATGTGGCACAGATCACTGCTTCTTCAGAGTGTCCTCTGCCTGGCACACTGATGCCACTGCAGTGCATAGCAGCTAAACTCCCATTCCACCCCATCACATCTGTGGCCTGTTTGAACTCCTGTGCAAAGCATTGTTTCTGTACAATGAGTTGAGGACATGATCAACCTTCCCTGGAGTGAATGTCTCAAATCAGTGAGATTTCTCATCCTTTTTCTCTTTTTCTCTCATTTTGTTTGATGGAAATACACATTCAAACATAGGGAAATGGAGGTAGGGGAGACAAGAGTCGTGTTCTTTATGAGCCAGAAAATACTTGCCTGACTGTTTTTCTTATGATTACCAAAGCAATAAAAACAAGGTGGTCAAAGAGTTAACAACTTTACAATGTGGAAAAACAGATATCTCCCCCTCCCTTTCCCAAGAGGCTCCTCCTCTCTGAATGTAAATTGGCCCCTAATAGTCTTAATACACTCCCCTGAATATTAGAGTGATCACAGCTTGGACTATAGTTACAGTTCCTGTTACATTTTTTGTGATGATGATCTTTGCAAGATTTTTATTTTCTTAAACCAAAGATTTGCAAAACCCAGTATTTCCTATTGCAGCCAAGGATAGGTGAAAGTTACCAAGAGAATGAAATACTTAGAGATTTCTGAAATAAATAAGTTAACTAATACATGGCTAGAGACCAAGGCTATCCAAATGATGATATTCTTCAATGTACAGGGAAGCCCAAAGAGTCACTGATTCTTAGAAGCCACCTCTTTGTTCTGAGTAAGAGCCATGATTCTTTGGATATGAAATTTACAGAAAAGTCAAGACTTCAATGATCAATGTAAACTAATAACATAAAACAGGATCTTTCTCAAAATCAAAATTAATACAAAGCATCCATGGTGAAGAAAATATCAACAATTTAAATAAAGACTACTCACACATACTAAGGCCTGGGTCAAAAAAAAGGAAAAAAATATGCTCCTATACACATATTTTTCACATATTTTGCTAATAGTTGATTATTTTTACAGAACATTGAACTCACTGGGAAAATATTTTTAAATATAAATACTTTAAAGTGGATATTGCTTTCAGCTTAAGTACTCTATTTTTAGCAAAATAAAATTATGATCAATTTCTGTCTGCTTCAGTTAATAATTTTAATTTATCACTGGGTTAAGAGAATATCTTAACATGGTAGCTGAAAATGAGCCAAGCACTGAAGGAGATTTTGAGATTATTATTGATACATTTGCTTCCATTAAAATCAGAACACAGATTTTTTTCCCCCTATTTCAGACTCTGATAAGACTTGACCTATACCAGCACTCTGAATACAGGAAAAGGAGATTAGAAGTTAATTACTAAATTGTAGCTATGATCATTGTTTGTATAATTTATACTTGTGTGCTTCAAACTGGAAGCAGGACTTATGGCTGACTGTGCTCAATCCAGTTGAGGATTTAAGAGGAGACAAGGAGAGCAAGCTGGACAGTGATGACGTTCTGCAAAAATCTCCAAGGGACATTCTCAGCCCATGATGTAGAATCTCACTCAGCATAATCTCATGAGAGTCTCAGGAGCAATGTCCCTCATTCTTCCTTTTATTCTGCACCCCTCATCCATGGGGGTAGTGGAAAATCCAACCACTGTCAGGAGGAAAATAAAATGGACACAATATGGTGTGGCAGATGGACTTAAGTCAGTGGCCAAATAGTAAAAAAAGTTTGGATTTCATAACCCTATACTAATCCTTGTGAAAATGGACATAGTAAAACTTCTTAGTGATGCTTTTAGAATTAAATGGCCTGAGTTTTACAGAGTGGCTGAAGCAGTACCCAGCATTATGCTATGCCAAGAATAAGCATTTATTCACGGAAAAAAAAGAAGGCAGGAAGGAATGTTTGTTTGTATTTTTTATTACCACAGTACAAATTACCATGGACTTTAATGGCCTAAAACAAGACCTATTTTATTGCAGTCTTGTAAGTTTGTAAGTCCACATGGACTTCCCTAGCTCTTCGTGAAGGGAAGAGTCAAGGCTCAAGTCAAAGGAAGAGCTTATCTGGAAGAATGTAAGGAAGGATCTATTAGTTAATTAAAGTTGTTTGGAAAAACCAGGTCTCTGTTATTGAAGAAATGAAGTACCAATTACTTCATTGGTTATAATACAGAGGCACTTAGCCTCTCATTTTTTAAAATCATACCTTACATAATCATACCTTACATACATAATCATGGTATGCCATTTCAGGGGCTCCAGATAACAGGTTCAATAACTTGATAATTCTACCATAAGATGGAAAGGCAGAAAGGAGAATAATTATTGCTCAAAGAGCATGCTAGATCCATATAAGATCTTTTCTTTTTCATTCAGTCCTTGTGCTGGTATTATATAGTAAATAATGCTTCCATCTTATAAGAAGGAAGCTTCAATCACCAAAACACTTAAATACCAGACTTTAACGTTTCCTAAGAGAAAACAGGTATTAAATGTGGCCATCACTAATTAAAGGCTTGATTTCTTTCATGGAAAATGACTTGGTCATTAGCAAACATGTCCAAGACAACTGTCCACCATCTTATTTCTACTTATTTATGATTTGCTTTTTTTTAACCTTTTGATGATAGCAGAAGCTATAGTATTCCCTGAATCCTACAACAATATAGGAAGGCAGAGTATGGGTAGACTCAAGATATTTTCTTCTGATTGATATAGATCTTTTTTGATTTAAACAAACTTGTTTGTAAGCCTGAGTGAAAATAGTCTGTTCACAAAGATGTTTATGTTCTAGGTCTTTGTTTTCAAAGGGGTAGTTCTAGTGCCTAACTACTGGGAATTTCAGGATATTTCCAAAGCTTGGAAGGAGAATATTCTGAGAAAACGCAAGTGGATATTTATGGAATAAAGTGCTCAATTCCAGACTTGGTGTGAGGTATGGAAGATTTGACTGTAAATACCTTGGGCACAGTTTTGGTCCTGCCATTAAGCTGACAGTCCTATGAGCTTGTGGGTCTGTACCTTGGTTCTTTTCCTATAAGACTGAACAAGGAAACAATCAAAACCTGCAAACAGACACCACTCCAACAATGATTTTCCCTAAAAGATAAAAACAATGAGTATACAGGGATGTAAAGTGTGAATCCTAATGATTTCACATGAACCTTTTAATGTAACATGCTCAAAATTAAATGTGATATGAAAAATCTCTTAAAACTGCTTATTTTTCAATCCTTTTGGTCTCTACTTTATCTCCATTTATTAGTGAAAATTCTTTTTGAGGCATTCTTACTTTTTTGAAGAACCAAAGGAAGATGGATTATTTTCCTCTATTAATTTAGGATGGACAAGGAAGCAATGTGACCCTAGATCATTAACTGGGGAGTTCTGGCTGTCCTTGGGAAAAGGCCAGTGGCCCAGGAGAGAAGCCAGATGGGGTCAGAGACCTCAAGCTGACAGATGTGGTGGCTGAGGATTCCAGGAAGAAAGATCAGAGGCTAGCCAGGAAAGAGAGCCACTTGCCCAGATGCAAAAACCCCAGAGGAGTGAAGGTAAGTAATTGGGCAGCATTTGGCTGAGTCATAGGGGAAACTGATCAGCAGCTAGGGTCAAGTTTAGGACAAAGAAAGCACCATCCAAGGAGCTTAAGAACAGAACCAGAGGACAAAGGAGGTGTCTGTAGGCCTCTGAGGGGTTGTATCATCTATACTGAACTCTTATGTAATCCTTTTTGCAGTCCTACCACGTCTATGGAAATGTGACACTATGTCCATCTCCTAAGAGCCGAAGGATAATGATGACAGAAAACAGACTGATTCCATTAGGTTATGGAGAAACAAAAAGCAAGCGTGTCTTCACTTCCTCAACTGTGCCACTGCCACGTGGGACTTCAACTGGGTAAATTGCTGACCCAGAGGAAAGGATGGGGCCAGATGTGACTCAGGCTGCTAAGAGCGCTGACACCCTCCTGTAGAGAAAGCAGAGGATGGAGGCTTTGTTTACGAAAGGGGTTCTGAACCATAGTTTATTGATTCTGACGACTTTTGAAAAATTCCTCTGCCTATGCTAATTTTTAAAGACCTATTTAAATTACAACCCACTTACAGTTTATTGAACAGCACGTTCTATTATGTCTGCATGTTTTCTTTAGAACAATGTCCTTCCTTCTAACATTTTAATGGTGATGTGAAGTAAATAAGTGAAACGACTCACCCCAAATAATATCTTCTTTGGACCAGATTGACCTAGGCCATGAGGACACGAATTGAAAAGACATATCAGGATGCTGGTAATAAATATGGAAGAAAAGATGGATTTAGAAAATTACCTGTTGGTAACTGTAAGATTACTGTTCAGGCTAGGATCATCAATGAATACCATAAAGGAGTAAGAAACAAGATATTTGCACTTTCTCAAAGTATCTCCCTATAAGATACTAATTGATTACAAAAAGGAAAATAGTTACTTCATAGTGGCAAAGTCTGGCAGACACCACACTGGTGCAGCAATTAAAGTTAACATCACAGGACTGGGATAAATCAACATCATGTGCTTGTGATATGATGCATTAGGAGGGACACAACATTATTTCTGTGGTGTTCCTGCCAAAATTGCACAGTCTGAATCTAATTAGGAGAAAGCCTCAGACAAACCTAAATTAAGGAACATTCTACTAAATTACTGGTCTCTAGTCTTCAAATGTGTCAAGATTACAAAAGACAAAGAAAGGCTGAAGACAGTCTTAGATCCAAAGTGAACAAGAGGACATGACAGATTAAAGGGTTGTGAAAGCTAAATACAATGTGTAACCCTAAATTAGATCCCATACCTGGATCCAGAGATTTCAGGTGACAACAAGTGACTTTGAAAAGAGTCTGCAGATGAAAAAATGGGCCTATCCTGATGTGGGCCACTGAACTTAGATAATATTTGAAAATGTGTGAAGGGTTACCAGGTGAAAACTTTACCCAAACACCTTAGAATAAAGTTTGTGTGTGTGTATGTGTATGTGTGTGTGTGTGTGTGTGTGTGTGTGTGTGTGTGTGCTCATAGACAGGTAATAGACATAAGTAGGTAGATGACAGTCATATTCATACATACACATGTGCATATATTTACATATGTATTTTTAACATTTGCAGATAATACAGCAAAAGGTCCTATTTTTCAAAGGGTGACAATGATCAGGATGAACTGTATTCATAATCTGCTTTGTTAAATGGCACCTCCTTTGTACAACTAGTCAAAGGTGATTTTAAAAATTAAAAATTCTTCATGGATTTTTTGAAATATTTTTTCTAAAAATCACATATTATTTCAAAATTGTGAAAGTAAAAGACAACAGGCATTTTTTTAGAAAAAGGTATTATGTTTGAGTTCAGTGAACTCATTGCATTCCTAACTCATATAGAGAAACAGTCCATTGTTTTGGGTTAATATGAGAAAGGATATAGCGCATAGATCCCTCTATACAACCATGCATTCTTACATCTATTCAATAAAACATCTATGATATTAACATATAAGAGTCCCTAGCTCCTTGAACAGACCTCCTAAAACTTTAATTTAGCAAACAACAAGGCTGCTAGGAGCATCTTGTTCCAATCTTTCGTCTTGACCCTGTTCTACAATAAAGCTCCCAATTCCTTTAAAATTTTCTTAGTGACAGGAGACTCTTGGTGCACTTGTGGATAGGGTTGATCATCAGAAAGACCAAACCATGATTATAAGCTTGGAGCTTTCAGTCCAGCTCCAGGCTCAAGAAATGGAAGAAGGGTAGAGAATTAGCCATGCCTAATTCAATGAAGCTTCCATAAGAATTCTCTAAGTATATGGTTTTGGGGACAAGACAAATTCAGACAGAAGTGGTGGGGATGAAAAGGAAGCATGGAGAGTTGTCTTGAAATGGATGTAATCACTCTAAAATCTTTGCAGAGAAAACATCCTAATCAAAAAAAGAACCTGAGGAAATCTGAAGAATATCTCTTAAAGTGTCTTCCAGGTCTAAAATGCTACCATGTAACTCACAAAGGAAACCCTGGGATTCGTTGTAGACCTATCTTTGTTCCAGGGACAGAAGTATTTTCTTTAAAGACAGTCAAGATGTTTAGACATAAGACCTCTGTCCTTTTTCCAAATGTGACGCGGTTCTGAGTTATTGCTTCATGGAAGAATTGGAAAACAGCCTGAGATGCTGTTTACTTCTTAACTACTCTGCTGCATGCTGCTGTTTTAAATTCTAAACAGCTTAATAAAACTTTCCAACAATTTCAGCATTTTTCTAAATTTGAACGGCCATCTTTTATGGCCTCTGGAAGAAAGTCCAGGAAGATAGTCACTAAACAATTTCAGGCAAAAACCTAATTTTAACAGATGAAATAACCAATGGAGTGATGCCGTTTTATGCCCCCCTTCCCCCCCACAGCACACATGTGACTCACAGCCCATGACCTCACCAGCTGATTCAGAGAGGAATGTCTGCTACAGGGGAGTCTCATGGAAACGTCTACCTCGCCTTTGATCATGAGAACCTGATGACATTAGATGCTGTATTGAAACAAATACTGTTGGGATTCGCGGCCCATACAGTTTCAATCGAGGAGACTGTGGCGGGGGGGGGGGTGGGGGGGAGAAAAAGCAAACTTTCATCTGCACTACTTTATATTCCTTGAAACTAGGTGCTTGCCAGATAGACCTGGAGGCATGCCAAGTGTTTCCCAACACTTGTGGTTAAAAACTGCTTCTATCACCACAGGCATCCAAAATAGATACCAGAGTTTCCGTGTAGTTTCCAGTAGAGAAGCAACTTGCCTGAAGCTCATTTCTTCCTGAGTTAGGATTTGAACCTCAATCAGACTCCAAAGTTCAAACTCTTGCTTGTACCTTCTATCCTACTCCCACTTGGTGGGTGGGTTGGCTGTATGATCCCTGGGTTCAAACCTTGTCATCTTCAAATTGATTTCTGTTCCTCCTCTCTCTCTAGCCATCACTATTCCTCCAGGTACCTTTTAATCATGATTCCTTCTCCTTTCTCTTATAACTATTGTTTCTACAATGATCCTCTCTTTCTATGCTGTGCTATTCTATGGCCAGAAAGCAGAAATGTAAGTAAAATTTAAATGGCTGATTTTGGTAACAGATGCACCATCATTGACTCAGTCCAGAAGATATTCTAGTGTAAGTTAATAATGACAGCAGGCAGCAAGGACTGACCAGTGTGCTTATAGAGGAGGGGTTTGCTTTACAGTAGATTCCTCCTTCCAGCTTCAAATTCCATGATTGACACAAAAGAAAATACACTGTGAATGGGATCCTGCAGGCCCTGACTTCCTTGGGTAAAATACTCAAATGTCCCAAGCCTTACCTCCATTTTCAGAGCTGATGACTTCTAGATATGGACCAAAGGCTACACTGACAAGTTGTCAATAATATATACCATTACGAGGAGGGAGAAGTGTTTTCCCCTTTTACTCTGCATAAGAGATCATGCAGTACACAATTGCTGACTCTGGTGTATAAGACATAAACCCTCAACTAGGTAAAAGCAGATACCCTCAAAACTTCACAGGAAGGGATAGGGGATATACTAGGACTCCTTGGCACAGGTCAAAACTTTCTTAAGATCGAGAAACACAACAAATTTAAAAGTTTGGACAAATGGGACTGCATTAAACTGCAGAGCTTCTGTATTGCAAAGGACATAGCTAGCAAGCTAAATAGAAAGCCAACAGAGTGGGAGAAGATTTTCACTAGCCATACAACAAAGGCCTCATATCTAAAATGTATCTACAGCTAAAAAAAATTGAATCTCTCCAAACAAAATGAATCTCTCCAAAACAAATCTTCAAGAAACAGCCATCCCATTAAAAGATGGGCTAAAGAATTAGAGACTTCTCTGAAGAGGAAACAAGAATGACCTATAGACACGAAGAAATGCTCGACATCTGTGGCCATAAAAGAAATGTGAATCAAAACAACTTTGAGGTTCCGCCTCACTCCAATTAGAATGCCCATTATCAAGAAATCTAATAGCAACAGATGCTGGTGGGGATGTGGCCAGGAGGGATCACTACTACACTGTTGATGGGAGTGCAAACTCATTCAACCACTATGGAAAGCAGTATGGCAGTGCCTCAAAAGACTAAACATAGAGCTCCCCTCTGACCCAGAAATCCCACTCCTGGGCATTTACCCAAATGTTCAGAAACAAGGGATACTAAAGCACAACAATGTTCATTGCAGCACTATTTACCATAGCTAAGATATGGAACCAACCTAGTTACCCCCCAGTAGATGAATGGATCAAGAAGATGTGGTATAATGGAATTCTACGTTGCCATCAAAAAGAATGATATCACCCTATTCATAAGGAAATAGAAAGACTTGAAAAAAAATCATATTAAGTGAAGTAAGCCAGACTCAAAGGAGCATGGGCTTCATGGCTTCCC
Organism: Megascapheus bottae; assembly: GCF_031878675.1. Classification (NCBI taxonomy): domain Eukaryota; kingdom Metazoa; phylum Chordata; class Mammalia; order Rodentia; family Geomyidae; genus Megascapheus; species Megascapheus bottae. The sequence goes on along the minus strand of NC_143526.1, from coordinate 34,344,189 downwards.
TCATTTGTAATAATTAGTACATATGTAGGATTCTCCTAGCAGAGTATCACAGTAACTCATTCTACATAGTCGTCTAGGATGAGACTAAACCAAATGAACTCTAAGATATGGAAACAAGAGAATTATCTTTGTGTTTGTTGTTTTTAATGCACTTTATGAAGTTATTTCTTTTTTCTTTTTATTTCCACTTATGGTTAATCTCATGTGTTCACTGTATCTGACTTTGTTACCTGGTATAGTGTATACACACATCTTTGTTTATTTAAAATAGGGAAGGGAATGGGGGAAACAAGATGATTAGGAGGGGCAGGGAGAGGGAAAAGTGGACAAAAACATGAGAGGGGGTATCAAGGTTCAAGAAGTAATGTACTCATTGCCTGATGAAGGTAACTGTAACCCCTGTATACATTATCCCAGCAATAAAATACAATAAAAAATAAAAAGTAACAAGTATTACCCTCCTCCATCTAATTTACCTTTTCCCATAAGAGACAATCTACTAGTATGAAACTCTGGATTTTACCTTTGAAATCTTTAAGCTCACAAGCTCTGCTCCAACTCAGGAAATATAGTCATATGGGCACAATGAAGTCTTCAGAAGATCTGGAGTCAGAGAGGTTTCTGCACATATCTTCGGTTCATTTATATATTGGTTATGTGGATGGAAAAACTTACTCAACCAGCTAAATCTCCCTTGTCTACAAAGTAAGTTGAACTGCACAAAGTCCTTATGTAGAGAATGTGATCCAATACAAATGATGTAAAGTCAATTCTCCACATACCAGTGTCTGCTATCAGTGGTGTTAATATTCCTACTACCTTCCCTTCTTGTGTGTAAACACTGTTCTATGATGTGCTGCTGATTCCTAAGACAAAACTGTCTATACTTCCTAGAACATTTTGTCTGACTTTCCAAGGGTTTAACAATAAGATCGTAACACTGTATCTCTCACACCCTGTCCAGTCTGTACTCTCTCTGGTTATTGTTTCTGACAAAGAGTTGAATCTTTGGCAAGCCTTCTCTTGTTAGAGGTCTTCCTGTAACAGGTATCCTTGGGTTTGGCCTGAAGCACTTCAATTTAGTAGTTGGCAGCAGTTGTGGCCATAATTGATCCAAGTCCTTTTCTACTCAAACACTGCATACCTAGGCTTCTTGTGCACTGCTACATGCACAAAGGCAGAGAATAAAGAAAACTCACAGTGCAAGCTCAGGATATCACAGGATAAGGAGTGAGTATGTCCTCTGACAATTATTCTCAGTGACCTGGAAAAATGCAAGGAGCACAGGTAGGTGACTTAGCTCTGCCCTTTCAGCTCTAACTGGAGGAAGCTCATCTGGTTGCTCCCCAAGAAAGAATCTATGAGAATGAAGAAAACATCTATAATGGGAAAACCATAGCACTTCTGTGTACTTACACCACAATGGAAACAGTGGCTATAACTCTGAACTGAAATCTAAGACCTTTCCCAGTAGTATATTAAATCCACTTACATTGTTTGTTTCTAGTTTCCCCTTTGCCTATTTAAGGAGGAGGACTGTCACATTTCTCATTGGCTTTCTAAATCACACTTAAGCTTACAGAAAAGTCACATTTGTTATCATGTCATCTCATGTGTCCACTGGGGTGGACTTGCTTTCACTTAGGATTGACTAATTCTTAATTTGTGTGTATACAACAGGATAGAGCAGAGATTTTCCTTGGGGTGATATACAGATTTTTATGAAACTGGTATTTTAGCAAGCATATTAAGCAAATAAGAGATAGACAGCTCTCCTGTTTTTGAGGATGCTATTTATATACATTAAGTAGGATATATATATAAGTAGGATATATATCATATATATAAATAGGATATGTATATTATATATATTTTTATATACAATAAGCAGTCAAAAGTTTGTAGAGCAACTCTATTCAATGGAAGTAGAACAAAAGCCACACCTGCAACAGGAGTCAAGTTGAAAAGTGAAAATAAATGAGATTAATATTAACAATATAGTTGTCTAGGCTCAATGGTTTCCCTCATTCGTCATAATCAGTAGAAACCTTGGGCTCTACTAGCAGAGATCTGCAATAGAGCAAAATCTTGATACATAAGGCCATATAATGTGAAGCTAATTGAAAGGACCTCCAGGATATTGAAACAAAAGCCATATAATGAATGATTGTTGTCCTTAATGTACTATGTTGTCTCTCATCTCCTTTGCTGTCCCTTGGTTATCTCATATTGTTATAGTATCTCACTTTGTTATCTGATATATTGAATTTATTTGTATTTGGATATTTGAAATTTGATAGGGAAGGGGGGAAAACCAAGACGGGTGGGGGGTGGGGGGGAGGAGGGAAATGGGTACCAAGACATGTGAAAGGGTATCAATGTATGTGAATTAATGCACCTTCTATCTGGCAAATATCATGTAACCCTTTCACTAATTACAATAAAAAAACAATATAGTTGTCCTACATAAAGTATTATCAGCCTTTCTACTAATGATAAAAGAGAAGTGCTATGAGTCCATTCTGAACTAAAATGCTTGAGTGTTTGAAACCCCAGCACTGAAAACATGCATTTATTTGTCCTTACTTGCCTTACACTTAGCCACTCTATATTCCCAGCTAACTCAGCTCCTGTAAACTGGTCATGATGTATACAGACTGATCATTCAGTCAGAGTTGCATATGTATTCACTGAGACTTCTTCACAGTACAATTTCATTTCACTGAGGAATAAACCAAGAAATACAAAGACTGAGTCATGTGGTCATAGCTGAGTAGCCCTGGATCTAGGAGGTAGCTTGGCAGAGTCAGTCATGGGAAGCACACTGACTCTGATGTTCTCATAGCAACCCAAGGGACAGCAGGTTCTATGTGGTGAACCTTAACTATAACAATCTCCTGTGTTAGTAAAACATGTTCTTTTGGGGGCGGGAAGCAGGGGGGGGGGAGGTAAAATCATTGCTTGATTTAGCCTCAACACAGGAGCTCACCAAAGCTGACAGTCTTCTAAAATTGCCTATAAAAGCAAGGATTCAACTGGTTGAAGTACAAGCCAGAAAGAATAAGGAGCCAGGGAGGCCTAGTGGGTGTTTTCAGTTCTTTGTCACCATTCTAATGACTACACATTTTGTTTTAAAGAAGATTTGAGCTTCAGAAATCTGTCACCACTAACAGGCTGAGTTTTAATAATTTAGCTTTAGTTGTGAAAGTGAGCCTTATGTTTGTGAGAAATGTAGAATCCACCAACAGAGAAAGTGAAATAGCTCTATGCTAAGTGTCTAACAATTGGTGCTAGTTTGTTTGTGGCCTATCTGTTTAGCATTAGATTTCAGTGAATTTTTCAATTCATTTTTATTAATATTCCCAAAGGTTTTAGGTCTCGGTTATGAGTATCAACCCAGGTAATGAGTACTAATGAATGAAGATAAGTCTTATGTTCTTTTCTGGTTTCCTAATATCGTCCACAGAATTGCCAGCCAGTATGTAAAAGACAAATGAATTTTGGTGAAATGTGTTGTACACTGACATCTGTTTTAAGAAATATAAGCACCTAAAATTGGGAATGTAGCTCAACAGAAAAGTGCTTGCCCAGCATACCCAAGATCCTCGTTCTTAAGCAAACAAACCTTATGGAATTTTTCAGCAATTTAAAAAGGTTTTCTCCAAATATTCCCTCTTACTGTGTAAAATTCAGATATTCAATAAGAACAAAGGTGATCTGATGTTACTATCTTCCCCTATCACAGTATCCTTAATAATAGCCAACCTTAACATCCATACTTGGAAAACACCATGTTGAAATAATTATTAGGAATAATGGATGCCTTCTAGTGTAAATCACTGGAGTTTAAGTTCTTTGATGTGCCTTTGCAATCTACTATACCCTAGTTATTTCTTGATTAGCCCAAGTTATTGCAGTTCTATTCTAGGGTTCCCTGGTTTAACCAGAACATCCACTTCTATTTTAAATGTGCATTCTCTGTGGTTTTGTTGAAATATGTTGTGTTCTCCTTTGTGCTCATATTTACTCATCTGCAAAATGGGGTTAATAACTCATAGTCTGCCAAATTATTGAAACAATTTTAGAAGGAAATAAATGTGTTTTACACAAATCATAAGTGGATTCTTTATTCCATGAAGGCATACATTACAAAAAAAGTAAATTGATACAAATATATATAGGAAGTGATGTTAAAATAGAAATTGGCAAACATGTTGGCAAATCTTTTAAAGTAACTTTTAAAATGTATTTATTGTAATACCAGCCAGTGATAGATAGATAGAAGAAAATGCTGGAAACCAGTGTGTGACAGTGGAAAGAATCAAATGAAAGGATTTAAAGATTCTTTTGAAGCTAAGAAAAGATATTGACATTCTAATTTTAGATATGTTCAGATAATTATGCATATGAAAACAACAATATCAAATAGTAAAATGATAGGCAATATATAACTTTTAGAGAAAAGGAAAACAAAAACCCCATATAAATCATCTATACCATGCAATGGAAAAAAAGGAAACTCTGAAGAAAAGACTTACTCGAATTTATTGCGACCAAAAAATACACTAGTATGTCGATTTACAGGATGTGAACCCGCTTCACTGATGCTCTCTAATTTCTATGGGATCCAGCATCATCATAAGACAGAATTATAACCCTGCTTATAATTTAGATCCATGTGGGCATGCCTGATGAATTGCTTAGAAGAGTCTTCAACTGGAGGGTACTGCAGCAAAAACCCTTTGAAGAATGCTGCTGCGCTACCTAAGAAATTCTGTTATCCCAAGAAATCTTAAGTTATCCCACGCTTTGTAAAACATTCCTCCACTAAGGACCAGATCAGCTGTTCATTGGGTCCTAAGGGTTGTACTCTCCCCTCTTCCATGCTCTCTTTTCTCTGACATACTACTACCTGGAATCTGGTTCCTGTCCTCTCAAGTGACATTCCTGTTCCACGATTTTTGACTTTCCTTTGAGCTCCGCGCCACATCTCTGCTATTTACCAATTGAAAGTATATTTGTTTTGTGAATGTCCCCTCTTCCTTCCAAAATGACCCACAAAATATTTATTATTCAATGAAGAAGGCCGTCTCACAATTACCAAGCAGACAGAATAATCAGGTGTGACGGTCTGAGTGTAGAGAGGATGGAAAGTGGGCAAGTAGTTGTTCCTCTGAGGCAAATCTTTATCATTGCAAAATACTGTGATGAGCCCCTAAGGCTCAAAGAGTAGACATTCAATCCTCCAAATTCTTATACTGATGGTATTGGAAGGTAAAGTCATTGGAAGGCAATTAAGACTAATTAAGGTCATGAGAGCAAGACCCTATGATGACATTAGAGAAGACAGATATGAGTAGCATGTCATTTAATTCCCTCTACCATGCTATAATGAAGAACAAAGACTCTCACTAGGTACCATCAAGATGCTAACACTGTGATTTTTGACTTTTTACCCCAAACCATAGGTTAAATAAATTTATAGGGTTTTTCGTAAGATATGCAGCTGTAGATAATTTTGTTAAAACAATATAAAATAGGGGAGACATAACTGGAGGCACTGATTATCAAGATGGCTGAGAATTATGAAGAGACAAACGTTAGACTCACCTATTTCTCTTCTCTTAGGTACTTCCCTAGGAGTGGAATTTCTGAGTCATGCACTGAGTTTATGCTTACTATTTTGTCCACCTGCCAGACGGACTTCTCTGTTTACATCAGGAGTTTAGCGGTTACCAACTGCTCTGTGTTCTCACCAGCACTTGTTATTGTCTGTCCTTTTGATTGTTAACATCCAAGTGAGTGTGAAATGGAACCTCATTATGGTTTTGATTTGCATTTTCCTAATGACTAATGGTGCTGTGTATGCTGTCATGTGCAGAATGACTGACATAAGTCTTTTTAATATTAGATATAGATGATTTCCTACCAAAAAAAGACATTTGCCTCTGCAGGGGGCCCTCATGTCTCCCCAGGGATATAACATTCAGCCAGGCTTTGAGAGTCACCAGTTACTCATTTCCACACTTCCTGATTGGATGGAGAGAAACACATTTCCAAGCAGGAGGCAGAAAGCCAGAGACTTAGACCTTCTTTCTCTCTCTTCTCTCCCTTTCCTGTCAGATGCAGCTGGCTTTTCCTGGAACAAATTCCTTCAGACAAATTCTCCACCAGACCATCAACTCAGGAGGGAAAATGAGCTTGTTATTAGAACTTGGGGCCAACATACCCGATGTTTTCTGTGCCAGGTGAGCATGAATAGGGGCCGAAGTCACCCATTACTAACCCCTCACCCATGACTGCTTGAGAGGTATTTCTCAGGCTTTCACCATGAAACCTGTTTCCTCTCTTCCCACCCCCCCAATAAAACACCAGCCCAGGAAGGCATGATAAAATCACTCTGCAAATGGAAAATATTTTGTGCTTATTCTAAGTAATGTGATCCATCAAAAATGAGCTGACAAATCCTTTCATTTCCAAGGACAGTGTCTACATACTCCAGACTGCCTGTGAACAGATGTCTTCAGTGGTGTTTGGAGAGCACACTTCAAAGGCTGCAGGAACCAACCATGAGTGCCTGCATCTCTACCTGGGAAAAAGGGGCAAGTTTCCTGTTCATCTCTTAATGTCATTTTATCACCTTTAAATGATTCTCCTTTCTCCATCCTACGACTGCTTTGACAACTGAACAAGGCAACAGCTGTTCGGTTCTTAGCAAAAGACCTGGCACATACCAATTAATAAAGGAGAAAAAAATGATATTAATGTGATTTGATCCTAAAAATGAGGGACCTTTCTACTTCTCAGATTTGATATTTTATTGAACTCTTGGCTTCCCATTAATAGCAAATATGCAGACCAGCTATTAAATGTACTTACTTTGGGCTGAACTATACAATTTAAGATTTGTATGTATGTACTGGTCCTAGGGCTTGAACTCAGGGCCTAGGTGCTGTCCCTGAGCTTTTATGCTCAATACTATCTTCTACCACTTGAGCCACAGCGTCATTTCCACATTTTTGGTGGTTAATAGAAGATAGAGAGTCTCACAGACTTTTCTCTCTGGGTTGGCTTTGAACTGCCATCCTCAGATCTCAGGCTCCTAAGTAGCTAAAATTCTCTGTCTTTATTCATTATTTGTGACAAACTGTATTTTATTAATAGTTCTGTTTGGTGGTAAAAGAAGGTCAATTTTGAAGATGATTAAGAACATAACTCTTGCTGTCTCCATTAAAATGGCACATTTGTGTGAGTATGCCAAATCTGATCAATAATCAACTATTTTGGTTCACTATTCTCACATCAAAAAGATACAAAAATTTTGTGGGTATATCAGTCTATTACCCTGAGTCCAGCAATATTTCACTTTATAGTTCTTTCATACATTTTGCAGTTTCACGACTCAACATTGTTATTAAATTGTATGCTATAAGTAACACTAGTTAAAATCAATTCATAACATTTGTTTAAACTTTTAACAAGCTGCCTAAGTTCCTTGGCTCCAGTTCTCATTCAACAATGAAGCAATGACATCATTCTATTTTCTTCCTCTGCAACTATATGTCCTCCTCAGAGGAAGATATCAAGCCTAATCAAATAATCCTGAATAGTACTCCATCTCAAGATTCCTGACACAATCACATTTGCAAAGCCTCATTGCCATCATAATTTTACTGGTTCTGTGAACTAGGATGTGGTTTTCTTTATGGACACTTACTCTGCCGATCACACTTCCCTTTCTAAAAGACTAGGGGCAGGGCGCAGACAGGAAGTGTCAAGGGAACAGACTTCAGCTGTAAACTGAAGAGCCTCAGTGATGATAAGGGAAGGGTAAAGGTGGCAGGAGCTTTTGTAGGACATATGAGTTCTTCATCATGGGAGTTGGACTGTCATGGGTGACCCATTCTGTCCATGGAAATTTTTTGTGTGGGAGGACTGGCAATAAGATTTGAACTCAAGACCTCTGATGCCACATGGCACCATGTGTGGGTGGCTCACATGACATGTGAGCATCATTCCAAATCTAAGTGTCCAGGCCTTGGAAGATTTTTAAGGTTTATCTAGCTATGCTAGAGTGACCAAACAAAACCCTAACATCTCCATGACTTTAATCAGCATAGCCACTGTGTGATGGCAGAGAGCTCTGGTCATGTAAGTCCCCAAGAATGATAAGTAATCATGGTCTTAAATCTAGCTGACTTCTGTACCAGTGGAAGAAAGAGCTCTAGAGGGTCAAAGAACACAAGGAATACACTAGCTCAGAGATAGCATGCATCCCTCACTAGGGATCCCCCAGCCTAAAACAGCCACATGTCACCTACTAAAATAGAGAACCAGGAGAAGCCATCAAGAAGACAAAGAGTCAGAAGTATTTGCTGAGCAGGAACAATGACTACCTCAGGAAGCAAATCCTTTCCTCTATTCTCTTTCAACGCATGTATTTTATCTATTAAATAAATTCCTTTTGACCTCTATTAGATTCCTTTGATGAGGGTAACTGTCAATTATTTGGGGTGTATCACGTCAATAGTACTGCATTACGCTTCCATTAATTTTAGCTTTTTGGCTAGGCTTTCACTAAGCGTAATAGTAAAATGATGATGATAGTGATGGTGGGGATCTTAATAATGGTAATAGTGTTGCTAGTGGTGACAGAAATGGTGACTATGGTGGTGATCATGGTGATGGTGATTATGATGGGGATGGTGATCTTGGTGGTGGTGGTGGTGATGATAATGGTTATGGTGGTGAAGGTAATGATGATAGTGATGATGGCGAAGTTGATTGTGATGTTAGTGAGGATGAATTCACTTTGAACAGTCCTACTTGTCTGTGCACCGTGCTTAACACTTCCCACAAAGAGTATGAGAGAATCACACTTCATGTTTCCTCAACATTTACATCCTGAAATGTTTCACTCATGTATCTCCACACTGCATTTTAGAAATGTAGATGTATTTGATCAGTACCATGATCTTGTGTACATGATTGAAAAACATACAGAAAGCATTTTTTTCATTTCAGAAAAATGTTAGTATGGTACCTTTACTCTTGTTTCTCCTTTTCTTAGGTTATTTTAGATATTATTTATTGCTATTTTAGATATTTTTTCTATGTTGGTTAGCATACAACTCTCAGCATGTATAAATTACAACATAATATTCAATATCATGTGTCCATTGCATTTTGATTAGCTTTACCAGGAATCCCAGGAAAACTACTTCTACAAGGAAAGGTAAATATTTTTGACTTATGGGTCCTGAGGTCTTTATGCCAAGTATTCAACTCTATTGCTATACATGAAAGCCACTATAGAAGTACAGAGATACATGGATATAGTCAGAATGACCCACATAGTTCAATCACCTCTACTTCAAGCAACACTGTACATATATTATTGTACATATGGACCTGTGATAGATTTCTTCTCACATATATGTAGAGCTAGACTATCTCTGATCACAAGACCACGATTTGTATCCTTTCTTATACAGTCAAATTTTCTTTGTACTGTGTATATATGTATATCTATATACACACATATATAGTGTGTATAGTTTATTTATATAAATTATATGCATATGTGTACATATAAATATGTGTATATATATACATAAACATATTAAGTGAAACCCTAGGTACCTTGAAATTCTCACTGCAACATGGAGTAGATTCTTACCTATATTTCTAGTTGATCTTGTTGGTGTACAGAAATACTGTTTTTGCAGACTGATTCTTCATGGGTTAAATGCAATCTTGAAAAAAAAATTAAAAAAACTGAAAAAATAAATGTACTCTTCACCCTATGAGTATAGTACCATTATCACATTTTATAGGTGAAGTAGTTAAATAACTGTTCCCAGATCCTTTGGCTTGTGAGGGATAAACTTGATGTTCAATGTCAACCAATACCTCCCAGGGAATGTATGTAAGGAAGAATAAATAAAGACTGCACATTTAAAGCTTTCTTGCACACAAGGAAGTCCTCTATTTATGAAATAAAAAAATTCCCCAAGCAAATATGATTCTTTGACTCGTCTCTGCTGATGCCTGCTGACTTCCAGGAACACAGCTAATGCACGGCATACAGTCTAAGCCCTGCTAATAACAGTGTAAAGAGAAAAACACACTTTGTTTCCCAATAGGCCATTCCAACACATTCCTCCACCAAGTTAAAACTGGCCTTGTCAAGGCAGCAAGATGCTCTGAATAGGGCTTCCCCAGGCTCTCTGGTTGGGCTGGCACCTTCTGTCATTCCCCTTGTCATTTTTGCTGAAACTTGGCCCCAACCCCCACGTTAGCTCCCGCTTGGAAGTCCCCTGTCTGGAGCCAGTGAGGTTTGTCTGCTTTCTTGGGTTTGGCTAATAAATTGGGATCGTGGGGTCAGGCGTCAGGGGACCTGGCACCCAGGGAGCCCCTGACACCGATTTTATTAGATTTCTCTTTGCAGGGCCGGGATGCCATCCCAATAGGGAGCCTACAATCACTCAGTAACCAAGATTTTGTCGTCTCTTGTTTGACAAGGTCATTTTTTACTAGAGAAAGAAAAATCCCACATTAATTATACAAGCAAACTGGGGCCAAGGCTGTTAGAGCTGGCCTCCCTTTTCTGAGAGGGGGAAGAAGAGGAGATTGATTTCATCTGCAAGAGGGAAGCAAAGTAAGAGAAAGGGATGTGGATTTCTTACACCCTCAGTCTCGGTGAGGTATGTGTGTACTATTTCCCCAGAATCAGTAGAGCACTTGGTTAGTCAGGCTCTAGTGGCTCATGCCTGTAATCTTAGCTATGCAGGTGTCTGAGATCTGAGGATCAGAGTTCAAAGCCAGCCCAGGTAGGAACATTTATGAGACTTTTATCTCCAAGTCATCAGCAAAAAGCCAGAAGTAGAGGTATGGCTCAAGTGTTAGTGCACCAGCCTTAAGTGAAAAAGCTAAGGAAGCATATGAAACCCTGAGTTCAAACCCCATTACTGGCCAATAAAATAAAATAAAACCAGGCAAGGACAAAGCATGGTCATGGCCTGCGCTCATCTGTTTCCTTAGCAGACTTTCATAAAGCACTCAGTCCAACTCAGAGCTAGATGCTAAGAATGAACAAGTAAAAGCAGCACAGTTGATGATTCTAGTACCCAGGATTTTGCCCTATCTGCTCAGGGCTCAAGGAGCAAGGTGAAGAGAGTTACTCTTCCAGGAAACTCTCATGCTAGCGCTGCAGATCCTGACCCACTATCCCATTGTATCGTCTGAACTTGGAATTTGACTGGACTGGCAAGATTAGCTTTTGCATTAAACCAAAGCCTATATTCCTTCTGAAGATTCAATTGGCTGGTTCATGAAGATGGAAGTGTAAAACGGAGGCTCATTGTTCCAGAGTTCAAGATGTATTGTCTGGAGTCACTGGAAAGATTCCATCAGCCTATGAACATTATATATTAATGTCTGTGTGATCATTTTTGGTATGTCTTGCCTGTCTGTCTCCAGTGACCATCCTAGTCCATGATCTGCCCTGTAACTGGTGACACCTCTTCATCCCATAATTACCATTTTCTGCCCCATACCTCTGCTGTGCTGGTCTCTGTGAGTCCACAGCTTCCTGTGAGCAGTCACTCCAGAAGTTTAGACCTAGGCACCGTGAGTCATCATCCACATTCTAAAAGCTGTCCCTTGCCTATGCCAGCTCACTCTACATCCTCTCAGCACGAGATCCTTTCTTCTATGTGCTTCCATCTCTTTGCCTGGATCCACCTTTTCTCCTGAGACTAAACACAGAGAACTCACTCACATGATCTTCAAAGAGTCTTCATATGGAGCAGAGAAACAAAATCAGCAGAATGCATGCCCTGTATGGCATCTGCTGGAAAAAATGTTCCAGAAAATCAACTATGACATCAGGACACGGGGTTTTATGTTGGTTTCCTAATTCTGCTACTTCTTCACACTGGACCATAAGCAGTAAGAAACTTAATCTTTTGAACAATAAAACCTTTCTCTGTAATGTGTAAATGGGAATCAAGCCTCTCACAAAGAAATGGTAAGGCCCAAGTGAGATGACCATTGTGAAACAGGGACTTAGCATCAACAATAGTATTACTATTTTTAGTAGGAAAAGGACTTATTAATACTTGAAAATGGTAAAACAGATGATTTTGAATGTTCCCAGCATAAAGAAATGTGAGCGAGACAATGTGCATGCCAGTTATTCTGTCTGCTTAAATTATTTTATTTCATATACACAGATACTTGAATAAGCAGGACATTTGAGGGCAAACTTGTGGGATGAAGGAGTGGTATAATCTAACTGATAGCAAATCTAAGGAAGATCAAACTACAATAGATGATCAACAAGGAAGAATTGCTCTACTGCACTAGAAACCTTCATGAACACTGGAAAGCAGTAGGTTGTAGTCATTGGATTCAAGCAGACAGCAACCATGAGTGTTTTATGCTCCGCTCTCTCCTGAGCTTCCCATGTGGTCCCAGAAAACACTAGTATAAATGATGAGAAGAATGGTAATTGCCCCAGGAAGAGAGGATACCAGGGCAATATCAGGCCCCTGCCAACAAAGTCTTACTATGTCTCAGTTTCCTCTTCTGAAAGTAGGAGTAATAGCAGAACTATCTGATTGTGCCACTGGCTTGGGATCATATATTAAAAATGAATAAACAAATCCTGACAGAATCACTGTTATTTATTGGCATCATGCATAATCTGCTATACCTGGTTTGCCTATTTTGGCTCATATCCTGGTGTTTCTCTGCTCTTCTCTGGCTCAAGGAGCCAATGAGTTTGTCTTCCCTGTGGATCCTGGGATCCAGCCCCACAAAGCATCTCTATACACTGGCCTCTCTCTGTCTGAGTCTTTTCCTCTAAAGTCACTGTGTATGAGCAAACCAAGAGCACCCCTGGCCTGGCCGTCACCTCCAAGCTGAGCTCAGCGCTGGGCTTTGAGGGTGAGTGACTGACTCCCTGCTAGGCCCTTTATTGTGGTTTCCTGATTGGTTCAGGATGGCTGGGCCTTTGCTACCCCCTTCCCCAAGTGAATTCCCAGTCTTGCCAGAGGCTGAAAGGAGAGTGACTTAGTCATTAGCTCCTCTGGCAACAGCCACTGGCAATAGTTCAAGGCAGCTTAAAAAACATGGCAACAAGTGGCTGCAATATGTATTTCAAAAGCTAACAGACAAGAAAAGGAAATGCAAACCAGAAAAGGCAGGGATAGAAATGTCTGAACCCAGAGACACATGCAGACAGGCACTGGGTACTTCAGTGTTCTTAGACCCTAGAGGTAAAGGATATGGCACTGGATCAGCAAGGCAGTAGGACGGAATGGTAAGGTGAAGATTGAGGACCACTTTTACCTTCTTCCATTCACAAACGTGAATGATGATTTTCTGTGTATTCTAGAAGATGACAGCCAGGCATACCTGGCCCAGGAAGGGTGCCCTATGCTGTACCAAACCCAAGGAGAATTTTGTTGACTTGCATTATTGGGATTCAAGGCTTTGCTGAGTTGGACCTTTAGAATCCAACCTGTGTGAGAAGACACAGGGAAGGATGATAAATGAGTTGAGGTCTATCCCATCCATTCTACTCCAGGTTAGCTGCCTCTTACAATGTGCAGTGGTAAAGGAAGCTAAGGACAGTAATGCTGTATAGAAGTTGAAATATCTTTTGTCCAAGTTGGATTGTCGATCATTATTTTATTGCTGGCGTTGGGACTAAACATATTGCAGATGCCTTGCACCTATGTTGTGTTGTTATTAACATGATATAGTAGAAGAGTTGGATAAAACTTGTCTCAAATCTCTTATTTTCCATCATTTGGTCTATATGGGATTTACATTTTTATTTGATTGTTTTAAAGGATTTATACAGAGGGTTTCAAGTCAATATACTGGTTTACAAGTACAATGTACTTAATCAATGTCACCCCTTTCATCATCTTTTAATTTGATAATTTCTAGAAAGAAGAGAAGACAGGAAGGTTCCAGATTATTCTAGAAAATGTGATGAACATCCACAGAGCAACAGCTGAGTTCATGCTTCTATCTGCAAGTTGTGTGGCACAATCTTAGAAGGTTATCGGCTAAGCCATCTTTTCCCTTTCTTTCCACTGACTGGAGTGGTCAATCCCAGAAAGACTAGGGGATATATGCATGAGCTTTGTCTTCTCTTCTTTCTTTTCTCTGAAAATCAGTGTACCATAAGGAGAAAATACTGTACAAAATATTTTGAGAAAGACAGAGGGAAAATTTTTCAATTAGTTCTGAGTTCTGCATCTTCCTGTGAGGTATGTAGCTCTGGGTATAATATTCAATGCTATGGGTCTCTTTCTCTAATGAATAAATGGGATAATGGTCCCTGACTACCCTGCATATACAGTTGCCCTCTTCCCAGAGCTTCTCATCGCAGAGATGTCTTGTACAACTTGTTTTTACATTGTTATCTTTACCATCATCACTGTCTACTTTATAAAACCTGTTTACTTCAGCAGAGTCTCAGTGTCACATGCCATCCAAACACAAGGGCTCAGGCCACGCGTCCCACAAATCCTGATACCACCCAGGCAGATGAAAGGTTGGGTGTTAATAGGGCTTATCATTGGAGTGTAGGAATGAGGGAGTTCAGCTGGGCTGGAGAAAGATGACATGTGTCTAAGTGGGCAAAAGGAGGTCTTTCCAGAGCCATCGCCTGGCCTGTCAGCTATGGGGTGGGCGGTGGGGACAAAAATGCAAAAATACCATCTTAGATGTGGTTCCTATAAAAAGATGGCCTTTGTCCTCGGTAGAGAGACAATGGAGTTTGATCTGAGCTTAGACTTGGAGGAAACTGATGGGCAAGGATAGCCCAAATTAAAACACACACACACACACACACACACACACACACACACACACACATCTAAACTATAACACTTAGAAGTATAATCTTTGATTTTTCCCCTCTTAGTTGTATAAGTCCAATAGATTTGGTTTTAAAAATAAGGCAGTGTATTATAATCCAAAAGCCTACTCAAGGACTCCAAACAGAGTGAAATAGGCTATTTCACTCAATCCTGGAAATCTCCTGGCAAGAACCAGGATGTTGTTGAGTGCCAGGTCTTTCCTCCTATAGAGAACAAAGAGGACACAGAACAGAGCTTTGAGAGGGCAGTACATCCTCAGTGAGATCCTTTGGAGATGGACAGATGCTCTTGGAATTCAAGCGAGTGGGTTTGTATTTTTTAATAGAATGAAGGAAATGAACAACAAAAATGACTATAGTGAGAACAACTGTCATCATAGTACTCCATCAACAATAGAAATAATAATAAAAGTCTCCCAGACATGGGGAGAAAGATTGGCAAGGAAGAGGCGATCTAAAAGGGAAGAACAGAAAAGGCTGGCTAAGGGGAAATCATTTTTTAGTTCTGATTTTATATCAAATAACAATGAGATACTTTGCATATTATCTTTGCTTAATCTTCACCAGCATCTCCTGTCATTTTTTCAGACAAGAAATTTAAACAAAGATACTAGACAATCTCTCCATCTTATAGGTAGTGGGTGTCAGAGATGGAACTGTTGCCCAGGCTTTGTGAGTACTTACTAGGTGGCCAGTGAGTGTAGTTCAAACACTGAGCTATATTGATCTTGAAAGGCATCTCTATAGCTAGCATTGTATTCTTGGAGTAAACCTCCTTTCAATTCACATATGTGATTAGATCCTCATTTTTATTTTTCATTACCTTTTCTTTTTCTTCCCATTCTCCTAATACAGGTTTATTTATATAGCAAGACATGTTCAGATACATAACTTTCGATGGCCCTGTTTCTGCACAGAGGGAAGACAAAGACTCAGTACTCTAGGCTGGTGTCTTTTAACAAGTTTTCTGTAGGACGGAGCCCTTCTTTCTTCTTTCTCTGTGCAGTGAATCTCATCTGGCTTACTTTTGTGTCTTCTCATCTTTCTTCTTAAGCTGGGAATATTTTTTTTCCTTCTTGGGAGCACTTGTTTCCAATAAATCTTCACTTGTTTTCTTTAAGTTGTTCAGTTATTTTAAATTTCTTCTTCCACAGTCTTCTGTCTACATTTCTGCTTTCCATCCGAGCCACTTGGTCTTCTCTCTTTCTGGAAACATGACAAAGGAAGGTACTAGACAGAAACGTAAAAGAGTCCTGCCTGCTCCTAGGAGCAGAAAATGTGGCAAATGAATAAATCACACCCATACTTTTATCTCAGACTGACTAGTGCCATAGCTATACACAGTTTGACTTGTTACTAGGATAGTCAATTTGGTCTCAATAAAGACAGTTACTTTGAGCCTGGCATGGTAGCTCACACCTGTAATCCTAGCTACTCAGGAGGCTGAGATCTGAGGATCATAGTTCAAAGCTAGCCTGGGCACTAAAGTCCATGAGAATCTAATCTCCAATTAACCACCAGAATACCAGAAGTGGCATTGTGGCTCAAGGGGTAGGGCAGTAGTCTTGAACTGAAGAGTTCAGGGACAATGCCCAGGCCCACAGTTCAAGGCCCATGCCCAACAAAAAAAGGCAGTTATTTTGACACTGAGCAGAGTCTTGAACTCCAGTGCTTCTGTGTATGCTGTCAGAATCATGGTAGGAAGGATTTCCACAAAGTAATTTATAAAGCAATGATTCACAAACATACCAATACAAACATACAGGTAGGTTGTAGAATGCACACCTAGACAGTGTAATACCTTGAGATAGCCACACTAGAGCTTGGTCACCACCTGGATCTGAAGAGATGAAGGACAAAAAACGTCCCATGGACTTCCCCCCAAAGAAAGGTCATATGGCAAGAATTATAATCTCTGTAATCTCTTTTATTATTAAGTAACTGTACAAAAGGATTTCAATTCAAGCAAGATTATGGAGCTATAACTTTGACAAGCAGATGCAACTCTCCATGGCACATTATAGAAAGAGAGATGAGAGAAGATGAGTTTTCATCTCTTTCCCCGTTCTCTTTGAATATGCCTACTGGGACTACACATTGGTTGTTCTGTAAAGGTCAAAAGAACTTGTGAAGCGTGATTCTTGTTGGACTTCCAGTTGGAATCAGGATAACAATGGATGAAGAATCATGAGGTAGGGTTCATGAAAGGTAGCCAGAAGAGTGTGCAGCGATGTGTGTATGCCTTTGTATTGTACACATACATACTCATGCTTGAATATATCAGGCTGGTGCAAAGTCTTTATATTTTCTTCAAAGGTAGAATCACTCAGAGACAGCCCCTTCCTCTGTGTTGTCTAGAAAAGTTAATGAGTACCTGCTTTTCTTCTTATCCTATTTGTGAATGTGTAAAGAATGGGGAAAAGTAGTAGAAGTAGTGGCTTTCTGTGGTTTAGGAAATTGTCTTCAAGTATCAGGTGGCGAAAGTTTGGGTTTAAAGTAGAGATAGGACACAGATAAAATGTTGTTCCCATTTTGAAGATTGCCCTCCAGGAGAAGTAAATGTTAAGACAAAGGTGAATGTTTCCCTTTGGGGTAGAATGCTCTACCATCTCTTCTGAGCAGATGATGTAGAACCTTATCCAACTAGGCCATTAAGTTAAGATTAAAAAGGCTTTGCAGGGAGTTACAGGTAAGAGTGGAGTCCAGTTAAGTCAAGAACCTAGAAAAGACCTAAAGTAAAGAGATTCGTAAAGATAAAGCAAGTTGCTAAGTATTTAATGACTGTCACATTATAGAATCCCTTTAAATAAAACACATTATCTGTACTCCATTATAGCTCTTGTTGTTTTGTTGTATGTCCTAAGCCTGTCTTTTTCTCTTGTTACATTGGAAAAGCACAGAGGTAGTCTTTTGGAAGAATGGACTACTGGTGTTAGTATAACATAAGAACTTTACATAGAACAGGGGTTTACTTTGAACCTCACTGAGTTGGAACAGCGCACTTCAGTTTTTCTATTTTTTCTTTTTTTGGCTGGTCCTAGGGCTTGAACTCAGGGCCTGGGCATTGCTCTACAGCTTCCTCAAGTCTCTACCAGTTGAGCCATAGAACCACTTCCACAGACTTCATTTAAATGAATCAGTTTCTTTTTTCTTTGTGGTTCTTTTATTCCATTTAATAGAGTTGCAGCACATAGACAAGAAAAGGAGATGAGCATGTATATTTGGAATCCAATTCTTGCCCTTCTAGTCCTACAGCCACTCTGGTATTACAATCCTCATCTTACAGAAGAGTAAGCTGATCACAACAAAAATTATATGAGTTTTCCAAGGTCTCCTGATGTTAATACCATATTGAGCATTATAACCCCAATCAATCTTCCTTTCCCTATTAATATAGTCTCTTTCTAGTCCAAGTTCTTTTGCAGCTGTGTCCCTTTGAGCTGAGAGAGGGCATAACTTTCTTTCTTCAGAAAACCTTGTTTCCATTAGAATTTAATTTAGATTTAATAAAATGCTTAATGAATCTTAATTAAACCTAAACTGAACATTAAAAATGATTTAACAAGGTTTAATAGTGATGTGAGAGATCACACAATTCTACTTCAATAAATATTTTCCTAATAACAAATAACCATTTCATTAGTGAGGGAAAATGTTGCCATTAAGTCTAAATTAAATTAAATTATCCATAATTTACTGGCATAGTTAACAGTATGTGTTAGTGAAAAATATGTAAAGTTTTCCCCATCCCACCCTCCTGCTTTAAGAATTACTCCCGTCTAGAGAATTTTAAAAGACACTGAATGTGTAATGAGAAGATGGTCTGAAGCCAGTGGAGTCTTCTCTGGGATTCTGCATTCTTCAATAGCACAGAACACGAGGCAAGGGAGCAAGAAGACAGGGGACTTTCCATCAAGACCATATGAGTTTCCATCAAGGCAACGGTCATAAAATCAGATGCCAACACAAGTGAGCAAAGACAGTGGAAACTTAGGGAATTCTGGCTCAAGGAAAAAGAAGGAAAAAATTGTCAGGGGTAATATGGAGGAACTGGCTGAGAAAGACAGGTGTAAGAGAAGGGACCAGCACATATATTTCACATAATTGCCTGTGATACTATTCTGTTTTCATTATTATTTTATTATGACTCTGCTTGCAGAATGTTTGGCAAGTCCTGTAGTAAAGAGATACGTTTCTCAAGAGCCTCTGACCACTGATGAGTTTTATGATAGTTTGCAATAAATTTAATTCTTTCATTTGCTCAATAAGTAGTTATTGTGGCTCCTACTCATAATCCTAGATACTCAGGCGTCTGAGATCCAAAGATTGCAGTTGGAAGCCAGGCCAGGTAAAAAAGTGTGCGATAGTCTTACCTCCAATTGACCAGCAAAAAAGCTAAAATTGGAGACGTGTAGAGTGTCAACTCTGAACAAAAGACCCAAGCTACAGGGTGAGGTCCACATTCAAATAGACAGATGGATGGATGGATGGATGGATGGATGGATGGATAGATAGATAGATAGATAGATAGATAGATAGATAGATAGATAGACAGACAGACAGATGAGAGTGTACTACCATGTAAAGATTTTCTGATAGCTATATTTTAAATATAAAAATAAATTGAATAACATATTCTACCTATAATTTTAATGTGTATTCAATACAAAGTTATTAGCTAAAATGTTGTCTTCTTGTTTATACAAGATACTTGAAATGTGGTGCACATTTTGTCTTTGTAGCACCTCTCAATTTGGACTAACTGCATTTCAAATGTTCAATACAAAGCCACATTAGCCACATGTGGTTTGTGGCCATTCTGTTGGACAGCATGAGTGTCATGACTCTCAAAGTATTATCCACAAAAAATTGGGGAATATGAGGAAAACGATGGAATTTGTAAACAAGCACTGAACCAGGAATTATTGTCCATTGACAGATTTTTCCTATTAGAGGAATGACTTTGTTCCTGCATAAACCAGTGAATTTCTACTGGAAAGGCTAGGATTGATTCAGTAATAGAGAAGGAGAGAATAAAAGTTCTAGAGGAAAATAAGGACTAAGAAAAGCAGAACTAGAAGGTTTTCTCTCTTATCAAAGTCATTGCCATTGGAATGAGGACACTGGAGTAAGATTCTGTTTTGCAACATTAAAAAGCAGCCTAAAGTAAAGATGCCCTATCCATGAAATCCACTGATGAATTTGCCAAGACTTAGGGATGTGCCTGACCTTTAATGGGTGCTCACATAAAAAAAGGAAAGAAAGAAAGAAAGAAAGAAAGAAAGAAAGAAAGAAAGAAAGAAAGAAAGAAAGAGGAATAGAAACGAAAGAATTCTATAATGAATAAAGTGAAAGGGGAGAGCAGACAAAAAGAGCACATGCAGTTCTCTTGATTCTGGAATAAGGGTGCAAAACAAAATGAACATCCCAGATGAAGGAAGGACTGGTGATATCTTATCTCCATTCTTAGTCCAAGAGGGTAAAAAAGTTAAAACATCGACAGCTTTCCCATCTAAGGATCATTCATCATCTTTCCTGGGGATGAAATAAAAAGTTATACAAAATCTAGATTATGAATCCAACCCTCAATCTCTGCTTTCATCAATTGACCTTCCCATCTCTAGTGTTACTCTCTAGTGCTCTCAAAGTGACTACAGAGCCTGCATACATGTCAACATGCATCTCTTTCTTGCAGTTCCATTTGTCTCCACATGCTTGTGTACAATGCCCAGAACCATGCTTTTTCCCAGCAGTCCTACAAGAACAGCAGTTGTACCCATATAAGCAGCTGAAGAACAGAAATCACATCAGCATTTTTAACATGTGCGTATACCCCAACTAGACATTATTTTGACTATATATTCACAATTAAAATGTTTTATCAACCAAATGAGGAGAAACAAATTTTCTCTGGTTCCCATAAGTAAACCTAGAATGTCTGTAGAATTTCCATTCACCAGGCCAAAGTTCCTTGGTTCACACACCTCTAAGACATTGTTTTCTATGCGAATTGCTCTATCTATTCTTCTTCCAAGGAGTTAAAGAGACAATCTGACACTCGTATTATAAGGTACCCTCTTCTTAAGCTGAATAACCTTTAATGGTTCTCTGTTCTTAAATCAGATCATCTGTGTTAGATAGAAAAGCTGATCTTTGAAAATTCTCCTGCCTGAGCTAAACAATTCTATATCTGAGCTATCCTGCCAAGGAACTGGAAGCAATGTTTTTAAAAAGGCCAAGTTGTAAAATACCAATTTGTAGAAGTGCTAGATGTTTTCTCTGCAAACAAAGCATGCTAATTAGCAAAAGAATACACACCAAATACCTCTCTAGCCATGCTTTGTTATCTATTATTAGCTTTTCTATTGGAAAGAACTGAGGACACAGAATTTTAATATTTAAAAAAAAAGAATAAGTATTTCAGCTGTCTGGTTATTGTGAGCTGAAGACATCTGTATTTTTAATTAGCCCTTTCATAAATGTGATTATGGGATGTCATGTGATCACCCTTGAAATCCACACCTGGAACCTTAAAATGAGGGTGTTCAGTGTCCAAGGGCTTGGCCAGTACAGAGGGAAGTCCTGGCAGCTGCATTAGCAGCGTTATCAAGACAACTCCAGATCCAAATGACTTTCCTGTCTGTAAATTAAGTAATAATATAAAAACAAAATTGACTTTGCCTAACAGGAAGGTACAAATATAACAGTGAGAACTTCCTGCCATGGGGCATTTGACATCCCTGTTAACACACACACACACACACACACACACACACACACACACACACAGAGAGAGAGAGAGAGAGAGAGAGAGAGAGAGAGAGAGAGAGAGAGAGAGAGAGAGAGAGAGAGAGAGAGAGAGAGAGAGAGAAGCCCAGCCCAGTAATTGAAGCCTGGCACAGTCCTTGGCCTCAGAATGCATGCAATGGCACCTCCCAGCATCTTCCTTCAGCAGGATGAAGAGGTTAGAGTCCTGAGAAGTGGGCAGAAGGATATTAACCTTATTATATGGAAGGGCCTGTGGACTCTAGTTTCTCTATTCTTTCAGAAAAAAAAACCATCATAGCTGGTGAACAATGCAATTAAATCCTTTTGGTTTTTTACCTCTGAGACTCATCCTGAGATATTACCCACTTTGTTTTCAGAATGTAGAAGACAGGGATCATGCAAATCAAGTCTTCCCATTGACAGAGGCCTGCAGTGTCTGTCAGGCTTATTTCCAGTCCATGTAGCAGGGACAACAGGGGGCCAGACTTTAGTGAAGAGGCTGATGGTGGCCGGTTTGGATTCTGTTGAAGGCTCACCAGCCTGAGTGTGAGTGGGAGAGGGGAAAAAACTCACGATGCATCTCACAACCTCTGCTCTCTAAGACACACAGTGAATCCTGGCCAGAAAGGTTTCAAATGTCGATTGCCTGCTTTTTTATATCAGAGGGGTTTACTTTTTACTTTTAACAATTGTCCCTTCCCAGTTCTTCTTTTTTGGGGGGAAAGGGGGTGGGTCGTGTGACTTGAACTCGACCTGGGCACTGTCCCTGAGCTCTTCAGCTAAAGGCTACCACCCTACCCTTGAGCCAAGTCCCACTTCCCATTTTCTAGAGCTTATTTAGAGATAAGAGCCTCAGGTCCTTTTGTGTTTGAGCTGGCTTTGAAGCCTGATCCTAAGATCTCAGCCTCCTGAGTATCTAGGATTATAGGCATGAGCCACCACATCTGGATTTCCCAGTTCTTATGAAGGGTGATTTTTAAAGTTCATGACACCTGAGAATAGGTGAAATTTCCCCTTCAGGTCACCTTTCACAGTGTGGTACTTGTTTTGATACTATGCAATTCCAATAGCATTAGGAGATGTTACTAATGGTGATCAAACTAACAATGATTAAGTGATCATTTGTCTACCTTCTCAGATGATTAGGGAATGCTTAAAATTCAAATATTAAAAGTGCAATAGCAGATATGTTTAGGAGGAACCAGGATTTTTGTTTTCAATAAACTTAAGTAATAATATTAAAAGATATGTTTGATTTACACAATAGCTTAAGTACACATTTCTGGAAAGCCTAAACAACCTAGGTAGAGTGGCTCATTCCTATAATCTCAACTTGAGGCAAGGGCTGGGAGGGTCTCAATGTGAGAGCATCCAAAGCAGAAAGTTAGTGAGACCCCTTTGAACAAATAAGTTACTTTAAATCTGTAATCTCAACTTTTCAAAAGACACTGGTAGAACCTGCTGTCCAAGGCCATCAGGCAAAATCAAGAGTTCCAATATGAAAAATGAGCACTGCAAGGCTCTGAGTTTAAACCCAGAAACACACACACATACACACACACACACACACACACACACACACACACACACACACACACACGCCCCACATGAAAAGAAAGTCCAAATATACATTGCAAACTTCAAATATTTTCTATCAAATGAAAGACATTTTGGTGAAAACAGTGAGCTCTGGTGGCTTTCAAGCCATCCTTCATTAAAAATCTCGTTACAGTATCTCACTTTGTTATCTGATATATTGGATATATTTGTATTTGGTTATTTGAAATTGGATAGGGAAGGGGGGAAAACAAGATGGGGGGGTGGGACCAAAACATGTGAACGGGTATCAATGTATGTGAATTAATGCACCTTCTATCTGGCAAATATCATGTAACCCTTTTATTAATTACAATAAAAAATATCAAAAAAAAACCTTAGATTCGTTTCAGAAAATAAGGGCATCTACATTTCCAGATTTGAAGGGGTACTGATAGAGAAGCAGTGATAAGAGTTCGGACATCAGAGGGTACAATTTTGAGGTCGCCACTCCAGGGTGTGTACTGCCTTTTGGGACTCATGGCTCCGCATGACCTATCAAACATGGGTCATTCTTACCTGAGTTAGGACAGCTCAGCAGTACCTAAAGGAATGCTGCCTACTTGCTCCAGGTGGGCCCCAACAGAAGCAAGAGTCTCTGGTCACATTCTGCTATATTAAAATCCAAGCTTACAGGCAGTCATCCCCTTTCCTAGCAGATGCACAGATTGCAAGCTTCCCTGGAACATGAGTTGAAGAACACAATGCATGGTTTCATCTACTTCTTCATTCCAAATCTAGAAGTAAGCCTCCAAGATGTATCTGCTATACACTGTCCTTATGTGGGAGAAAAAAAAAACAGAAACAAAGACCTAGAAACCAGAGCAACATGGAGGATCCGTGAGCCTGGTATGGCTCTGCTTCTACCAGAAGCCACCGAGTGTAGGAACATCTGAGTGTCCTGAGCCACATCAGTCACTTTCCCAATTCCTAAAACAAAGTCACTACGATCAAACTCTTGTCTATTCAATACTCCTACTAATGCTTGTGAGTTCACGAGGGCTACAAAAACAGGAAAATAAATATTCCCTCTCTTATTCTTAGAAGCATCCTTTTCAGCCTCACCTGTGCTCTGCTTCAAAAATATTTATGAAAGGAAAGAGTCATACTCTTTCCTATGAAAGAGTCCATGCTTTCCCTACAGTTGTATAAAAGGACAGGACACCAATAATCTCACATTTAATTGTATTGATGGTTGTCCTACTATGAAAATGCCTTTACTGTTTTAATATATAATTTGATATATTTGATTTCCTTTATGTTTTCTGCTTTCTGTGCCATCCTTAGGGAGACTGAATCTACATAGACATTATTTATTCACTGGACTTTCTACAATATTTTACAACAGTTAAGAAGTCTGAGATGTTGTTCATGGTTGCATAGCTAGGAGATGACTAAGTTAGATTCATGGTATAAACCCTGCATTATCACAAATATTGATCTACTTGTGAGGCACTGTGCTGTTTGTCACCCATAATCAAAGGGTTCATTAATTCATCCATCCTTCCATTCTGAAAAATCCTTTTCCTTCAACATCTCCAAGTCAACAGGTCTTTGATGTGATGTATTCAGGCTGGGTTAACCTGATTTGAAATAACCTTAACTTAGAAAACAAGATTTGGATCTTGAAGACCAGTGCATACATTTTATAACATGAACTCAATTAATATTTCTACTGAATCTTCTTCACCCAAAGCTCAGCATTTGATGAGAATAGCAGCATCCCCCATTTCAACTAACTGAAGAAAAGTAATATGAAATGCAGACACTCCCTGAAAATGAGGGCTCTCAAAAAAGCAGGTCAGTGTTCTTTAAAATGCATGTTCTTTCAAGATGATATCATAAAAGAACACATTATTTATGTATACTTAATATTTTCTCAATAATAAA
Organism: Megascapheus bottae; assembly: GCF_031878675.1. Lineage (NCBI taxonomy): Eukaryota > Metazoa > Chordata > Mammalia > Rodentia > Geomyidae > Megascapheus > Megascapheus bottae. The sequence continues at coordinate 34,319,033 of NC_143526.1, read as the reverse complement.
GAAGAAAGAAATCTGTGATGGAACACCCACTGGAGATACTTAACATTCAATGTCCACTTCCAGAAAAGAAACTAACAGTAGAGTTGATCGTGCCATTGCTATACATCAACAACAGAATGGATACCACAATTTTAAAGTTTTATTAAGATTCAACTGAGAAAACCACAGGGAGAAGGCGAATAGAGGAGTTACTTGTGGCAGTACTAATATAGAGTAGATGTAAAATGAATGTGGTTTTGCCTAAATGTGTTGTAAACAATACAATCTTTTTATAAAAATGAGTTGTCTTCTTTATTGAAATTTATTCATGATATTTTCCCTCCTTAAAATAATTGAGGGAACTTTGTGAATTATCTAATAGAGAGTTTCTTGGCATAAAACTGTAAGAAGATGGTAACTATTTTAGGGTCTAGGATAGCTAGATTGGGAAAGATCTGGATAAGCAATGACTTTGTATATGAAGGCTTAAGTCACCACTCACGCTTTATGATTTCATTGGAGAATACAAGTTCCAGAGCTGGTTTTTAAAAAACAAACAAATAAAAACTCTGATTAGAAATTAGCTCCCTTATGGATAGGATGAGATGATATTACTGCTTGATCAGATAGACTGTTTTTGTTTAGTAATGCCTGCTGTGGGCATGGAAACCATGAATAACAGCATACATGCTGTCTGCTCAGATTTAGCTCAAACCCACCATTGTACCTAAGAGGAAACTGAAGTTCCAAGATTGCTGAATGGCTAGTTTAGCTCTCACAGTAGCTAAATAATGCCGTGAACACAGTCTCCCACATATATAGTGAAAGTGTAGAAGTGAATTTCAGGCTGACTCATTTTCAGTATTAAATTCTTTCCAGCCTTCTCCACTCACCTTTCTTCATTAAACATTGTTGACTAAATCTATGCTATTATTTTTCTCATGAAGATACAGGATTAATTTTATAATATAGGTCAAAAGACAAAAATTGCAGTTAAACTTTGCAGTAACACCAAGAATATCAGAAGGCACTTGCCTCAAAAGTGAGACATTCAACTTTTATATCTTTTTTTTATTGCTGTTAGAAACAAGCCCACCATGCATGCTATGCCATACTGCAATGCACTGTTCTGAGCAAGCTTCCCTATTATTTTCCCTCCATTACGACCACCAAGACCAGCATTCAGATCCGATGGGAAAGGGAAGAGGGTTCAACTTTTATATCTTATTCTAAACATCTCCCACTTTAAAAATGTGAAGCAGGGGCAGATAAAGGACAAAAGTCATCTCTATAGTCTGCAATAGAAGGTATTGATTTGGCAGGGCCAAGAGCATGTCATTGTTATATATGGTGCTGGACAGGATTGGTGCACAGCAGATAGTATTGCTCAATAGTAATAAATAATAATTATGTATAGGGATTGTCTCACTGATGCTCCATTCTCCAGCCTTCACCAATAATCACAATCTGGTTCTTGCATAGACCTCCCTCTCTCTTATTCTAACAAGGCAGTAATTCATTATAGGCCCATGGATGGTCTATACATCTTTTCTAAATGTGCCTTTCTTACGGGCACATAAGGTGATCATAAGTTTAATTAAAGGTCATGACAGCATCCTGGTCTCTGGTGTCTCTTAAGTCTGTATGGTTACCGCTGACCTTCTCTGACACTGAGAGTCTGGCACATCCTCCAGGCATAAGAACCCATGAGCCAAGATTCCATGGCTAAGATTTGGTCCATATCACACAAGGAAAACAGATTCTGAAGAAGCTTGATCACTGACTTTATGTAAAGGCTTAAATCACCTCTAGGTTTCATGATCTCACTGAAAAACAACAGTTCCAGATTAATCTAAAACTATTTTAAAAAACTTAAGAGCAATAAGAGAGCTAAATGGGGACATTTTAATAATAATAATTAAAAAAAACTCTAAGACTCAGGTGGTTAACACCCAGAGATCCCCTCCTCCTTGATGATGACGTCAGATGGAGTTTCGGATCAAGTAGGATCCTGGATATGTGCCTAAAATCTCAAGTAGCATCAGTAATGAAGTCTTTCCTATGGGGAAAATAAGCTGTGTGCCCCTCTGGTTCAGCTTTCAGTCTGTCTATAATATGTGTTAGGTGTTAACTTTCAAGTTATTTATTTAACTTCACCTATAAATGGGGATTATAAAAATTATCTCTGAGTCAGCCAGCATAAAAAGAAAATACCTAACTTCAAGATGTTTTTGATGATTTGTAAAAATATTGAGTATTTTTATTCTATGACATGAAAACTATATCAACGTTAATACAATTTATAATTGTTCGAAATGGGAGACGATTGTGATGCTTCAAATTTTGGTTGCCCAAGGGTAATACTTGAAACCCAATCTATCCTAGATCATGCAAAATCTTGAAGCAAAACAACAACAAAAATAACTAAAATTCAGAAGAGTTGTGATTGGTAAGTGGAGACATAGCCTTTGCTAATTTGAAAACCCTTACCCTGAAGGAATAACTACTTTCACAGGAGACAAGTGCATTTGTCTAATTTAACTTCAGAATCACTGTTCACCCCTGAAAAAAAGGCCTTGCATGTGTGAAGCCAGCAACAGAGCAGTTAGGAACTCTGGCATGGGTGCAGGGAGAGAGAGGAGGGAGGAGAGGGCGTGCAAGCAGGAGACAGGGAGTCAGCAGATCAATAAAACCACTTTGGGATAATGGCTGCAGCTGAAGAGGAGGAGTGGGGCTGGACTGCAGGCGAGCTTCATCACTGCCAGGAAAAGCCTATTTGCAGGAACAAAGGGCTTCATCTGTCCTGTCAGATCCAAGACCTCACTCAGCAGCTGCACCTACAGGGCACCCCTTAACATGCCCGGCTATCTGCCAGCTACCTGCCCACACGGCCTGATGCCAGTCTCATCGCTGGTCCCTGGAGCTGTGGGAACTCAATGTAAATACAGGGTCATGCAGAGCATGGGGTCAGGGGGATGGAGGATGTGAAAATACTACAGATTTACAAAGCCAGATAGATGTAGTTGGTGGATAAGGTTAATAGATACCTACAGGAAAAGCAGGAAAATAACCTCCATAGCTGCCAATGGCTGCAGACTCCTCCCCCATTTAAACTTCTGATACATCTTACTTTTTTGCCAGTACTGGGCTTGAGCTCAGGGTCTGAGCACTGTCCTTGGACTTTCTCAAGGCTAGAGCTCTACCACTTTAGCCTCAGCACCATTTCTTGCTTTTCCTATGTATGTGGTACAGAGGAATAGAACCCAGGTTCTAGGCCAAATTCCCAGCTCCTCACATCTTACTTTTTAAAGGTGGAAAAATGGACTGGCTTGTTCTTCAGTCTTTATTCCTTTCCAATTTTCCTCTATGGAGTGTGTTCCAGAGAGAAAAGGCTGCTCCTTCTGGCATAGGGACAGGAGATTAGGCAGAACTGAGGCCTAGTAATTACATGCATTGAGAGAAGTGACCACTGGACAGCAGGTACCAGTCTTGTAGGATAAAGAACTGCAAGTTCTAAGTATATACCAGGAGCCAGGCATAGAGATCAGCACTAGGAGCATGATTTTATAAGAAAATAAACTATGATTTTTCTGAGGTCAAATGATATACAAGTGGCAGAGCAAGGGGTCCAAACAAACCAATTCTGTCCAGCAGTAAAGCTTGTCTTCCTGGCTGGATCCCTCTGTCTCTTATTGTGGGTTTGGTAGCTCCATAGGAATAGTCAATATATCTGTTTTCTCCTAAAATGTAGACAATGACTATGTCTTTCCAAGATCTCAACTTAAGTGGGCTGAATGGCTGTACCATTTGAAGACTATATCATAGATCTCTTAGAAAGATGTCATCGATCTAAAGGCAAATGACTTAATGCAGTTCATGGGCCTGACACAAGATATGTTGCAGATAGATTATAGATAGTAAGCATAAAATACTAACATTGTAGATTGTTACTAAAGTATCTACTATATACTTTACACTAATTCTCATACTTAATTCTTGCCATGATCCCTGGGAGAGAGGCATTATTATACAGAATCGAAAACAGATTTTTTTTATCTCCAAAGAAGCCTCTCTAAGACTACTTTACTTCTCATCTATTCCTTGGGAAATTAACATAAGTATTAATACTCATGTTGCTTTTGACTTCTTTCAGAAACTTCCTCTTAATCTCATAAGTGAAATTAGTTAACAAAGCCTGTGCAGTCCAGAGCCCTCTATATATGCCTCTATTATTCTGCTGTGTATGGAAATCATTTTTGTATGATTTTCTCCCCCACTGAACTATGAGACAGACCCCCGTGTCTTTCTGGCTTACCTTGCTACAACCCCTAGCACAAAAATTCCACCATGAGCTGATAGCTCAGAACAGGTCTGGTTTGATAACATTCCCTTGAAAAGGTGTTGAAAGATTTCCTTTCCATTCCACTAAGTCAAAGGGATACTACAGAATTGCATATGAAGAAGGAGAGACTTCCTGGCCTCTTGCATTAAAGATAATCCAGTTGTCTCTTTCTGAGATATTCTTTCATATAATAGAAACCTTCTAGGCATGCCCAAGAGCCAAAAGAGAAATATACGGACACATAAGAGGCTGTAGGATAGAGTACCAAAGAGGATGAACTCTGAAGGCAGGCTGCTTTTATTTTTGAATCCTGTCTTCTATATTGGCCAGCTGAATAGATTTTCTGAAACTAATAACCGTAAATAAGCATGGATATATGTATATTTACATATATAAATGTATATATGTATGCATGTATAACCACAGATAATTTAGACAATGAGATTTGAAACGTTTCTTGTTGATGGGTGCTATCCTTTAGCTTTTTCACTCAAGGCTGGTACTCCATGACCTGAGCCAAAGCAACATTTGAACTTTTTAGTAGTTAATCAGAGTTATGAGTCTCATTGACTTTCTTGTCCAGACTAGTTTTGATCTATGATGCTCAGAGCTCAACCTCCTGAGTAGCTAAGGACTGTAGGCATGATCCAATGATGTCCAGTGTGAGGTGATGGTTTTTACATGAGATTTTGGAATTCGAGTTGACCTCGGAATGGGTTCATTAAAGATGCTGAGATGAAATCCATATATTATGCACATGATTAGGAATTTGAGGGACCACAACAGCTATGGGAACAGCTATGGGTTAAACTGTGTCATTCAAAAATGTATGTTCCTATCATAACACCAGGTACTTCTGAGAGTAAGCCAAATTAGGAGGATACAGGGTTTAGGTAAGCTGTCAATTCCGAAGACTGGTGTCATTTATAAGATACTCATGTGAAAACATAGTCATTCCTGGAGAATAACATGTCAAGCACAGGCCGAGACTGAGGTGAAACATCTACACTCTGTAGAATACCACTGACTACTTCTAACCATCAGAAGCTAGAAAGAAGCTAGAAAAGAAGGTTTTGCTCTAGAGCTAGGAGACCTTGATTTTGGATTCCTGGCCTCCATAAGTGCAATAGAATAAATATCTCTTATTTCAAGCTACCAATTGGTGGTAATTTATTAAAGCCCTAGAAAAGTAATGTACCTTGTATATAGAAACTCTAACCATTTCAAGAATTTAGTTGTCAAATATTTTAGATATCCTTCATAGAAAAATCCACTTCATCTACAAATCATATTTCTTTCTGTGTAATCTGTGTACATTTATTTCATCTTCTCTCACATAGTCCATGAAAATCACTGTGGTGTTTTGTTATACAAAGACATTTTAGTTACAACAAAAGCTTACCTTAGAAATCAGCAGTCTTGGGGCTGGGAGTTCGGACTAGTGGTAGAGTGCTTGTCCAGCATGTATGAAGACCAGGTTCAATTCCTCGGCACCTCATACTTAGAAAAAGCCAGAAGTGGCACTGTGGCTCAAATGGTAGAGTTCTTGCTTGAGAAAGCCCAAGGACAATGCTCACGCCTAGCATTAGCAAAGAAGAAAATCAGCAGTCTACCTACTCATTATACAGTGAAATGAAATTAGAAGTCTGTATACAACCCTGCATGTAAAAATGTTATTAAAGTGTGTTTGTTCATAATTACTCAAAGGTATCAACAAACAGATCCCTTCAATGGATGAAAGAAAAACAGGCTATAGCATATCAATAAAACGGAATAATACCCACCAATAAAAATGAATAAACTATGGATAAATGAAAGAACCAGGACAAGCTTCAAATGTATCTCACTAAATAAAAGAAATGAGAATCAATCCTACGAAACAGCTCAAAGTTTCTATACTGAAGGGATATAAAACATATGTGTAGGTGTCATGGGTTTCAGATGGGCCAGCAAGTTAAGTGAATAAAACAGAAACTGTAACACTTTAGTAGATGATACCCAAAATACAAATAAAAATAACTTATATGCATGATCGTGTGCTATACTGAAAACACTTGATATCTGCATTTGGCTTTCAATCTTTCCTCACAAGTCTCTTCTACTACAAAGTCCTACAAAGAAAACTGGTTATTTGGCTCTTTGGGAGTTGATAAATGATATTGCTTTGAACTTGGTTATTACAAGATCTGTCCATACCTTCTATTGCTATTTTATTCATCCTCCTTCCCATATACTCTGTAAAAGATAATATTATTGTGTGCATATTGATACTCTATGTTAAATTTTCCAGGGTTCTTTTATTTCTCTATTTTTAATCTCTGTGCTCCTGATTATTTCTTGGATTTAACTTCCACTTAGTTAACTGAATTTTCCACACTTTCCAACTCCCAAAGACCCAAATAACCAAAGTTTTCTTTGTAGGACTTTGTAGTAGAAGAGACTTGTGAGGAAAGATTGAAAGCCAAATGCAGATATCAAGTGTTTTCGGTATAGCACACGATCATGCACATAAGTTATTTTTATTTGTATTTTGGGTATCATCTACTAAAGTGTTACAGTTTCTGTTTTATTCACTCAACTTGCTGGCCCATCTGAAACCCACACTGGTAGTTAATGCATCCAGTGATCATGTTAATTATTCCATAGAGTTTTACTTCTATTTCTGTGTATTTTCCCTCAGTCTCTTCTTGCTTAAGGTAAGTGTCATCTCCATTTCCATCCTAGGAAAAGAGTCGAACAACCTCAGCATCTGTGCCTGGCAAAGCATACAGGAAATGCTTGTGAACTCTGCCTTCCAGTCCAGCAGATGAAGACATGATTGGTCCTGGCCCTGTAGCCAAGAAGACTTTTATGCTTCTTTGTAAAGGAAGGACTATTCAGGGCCTCAAATTAGAAAGTTTCTACCTGTCAACAACATTATGGGGCTTTCCCCCACTGAATCAGAAAGAATGCCTGGCCATTTCAGCAGCCCCTCCCCAGGGCGTGGTAATGGTAGCTAATGCCATGTCCTTTCTCCCAGCCAGCTGTGTAGGTACTCAGGGCTGGAGATGGAATATCAGTGGGAAATACAGAGGAGACAGCATGGGGAAAGAGCCAGTTGGGTCGAACAGCATGGTTGCATGTCCCCTCTGCCTCTTGAAGGCTGAGATTTGTGGATACCATAAAAGGTTACAGCCCCTCTTTGGAAGCCACAAATAACCCTGCTTGGACTATGACAGCTCTGCAGCCCTTGGCGTGCTGTTATCCACGTTGCCTGGGATTCCAGCAGTGCACTCAAGCAGCTGACCCCAAAGTGTGCTCTCTACAGAGCGTGGCGGAAGGGCTTTGGGTCGCTGGGGAGCCATTTCCTCCTGTGAGCCAATGCCCAGAGACAGAGCTCCATCTAATGAAATTACATACTTTCTTGGGTGATTAATAAACATGGTCTATTTCTCCATATGGGTTGAATATTCTTCAGTGAAAGGAATGTGAGTATATGAGGTCTGCTCAACTCTACCTCTTCCTCAGCCCGGCAATGGCTACAGCTCCTTGGTATTCACATGGTGATCTGAAAAAAAAGCAGTCCTTAAAAGTAAAGGTAAAAGACGCATGTACACACACATTCACAAGTCTGTGTAAAATAATCTGAGAAATGAGTAAACTCTACAGCTCATGATTATGTTTCCTGATTGTGGTACTGTACTATGATTACCTTGATATCATTGGAGGAAGCTGAATGAAGAGTATACAGGAAAACTGCACTACATTTGCAATTTATGAGTCTTAAATTACTTTGAAATTGATTCTCTCAGTAAAGGTATTATGGTATTTTTGTTTGGGGGCAAGCAGGGGTTGAACATAGGGCCTTGTACTCTTATTCACCTTTTTCACCCTCACTCATGTTCTACCACTTGAATCATGCCTCTAGTCTGATATTTTTGCTGGTTAATTAGAGATGCAGTCTCATACACATATTTTCCCCAGTCTGGCTCTGAACTTCAGTCCTCAGATCTCAGCCTTCTTAGTATCTAGGTTACTAACTAGGAATCATAATCATAGAGGTTGTAAAACACTCATTAAAACATAATGATTTCTGAATGATAGGATGACTTAGAAATTCCTGGTATGAATATTTTTTGGCTATGGGTCTGAGGCTAAACAATGTTCTCATCAGAGCCATGATTGGACATAGGACAGAATGAGACTGCCATGTAATTGGAACTCCAGAGGCTGCTGACATCTGGCCCTCACTGCATCCAAACAATAGCTGAGTGCTGACCACATGGTATACCAGGCCCACCTCTGGATGGCAGCACTTTCCACATGACCTAGGAATGCAAGTCCTAACCTTTGACCCCTCCTTGCAGTTCCACTGCCCACCCTGCATTGATGAGGAGCAATGAATGTAAAGGTAGGAGGTGTCACGTGTCCTCAGACTGCGGTCAAAATGACCCCTCTACAGCTCTAGCTGCATGTTATTATCAGGATACACACTCATCCTGCTGTCAGAATCTGCTAAAAGCCACTGTTGTCACATCTGTTCACACTGTGTCACACTGTGTGACACAATGTTGTCACACAGATAACTTTAAGATCACTAAAAAGAAAATATCCTTTTCTCCAAAACCGTAGTATGTAAAATGCAGAAACAACTTTCAGCTTCTGCTGAACTGTTTTCAACAACTGCCAAATTCATAAATCAATAAATATTTATTCTTTGAGAGTTATAGGCATTATTATTATAAGCCCAAAATTTGTGTATGTGTGTGTATATGCTAGTGAAATGGTTTGGCCTTGGGGCCCCAGGCTCGTTTTCTACTTTCTTACTCACAACAGAGTCCTACCACTTGAGCCATGCCTCCACTCCACCATTTTGCAGGTTATTTTGGAGAGAGTTTTGTGGATTTCTCTGCACAGATGGCTTCAAATTGTGACCTGCTGAGTCTCAGCTCCCTGATTAGCCAGGATTATAGGGCCCACCACCAGCTCCTAGTACAAGATGAATATTTTTTTTGACTCTGAAATTTAAGGACTTTATAGTTCCTATTCAAGGTGTTAGAAATTCAGCTGTAAACATAATAAGTAGAGTCTGTATCCATGCAGATTTTCATGCTAAGGGACATAATGAGAGAAACAAGAAAAATAATTCCAGACAAGAAAAATAAAAATTCTGATTATCTGTATTTGGCTTACTTTATTAAAACATACTGGTGCACATAATTCATGGGCTGAACAAAACCTGCATAGCCATTGTAAAATTTTGATGAGAATTTCCTTTGGGCAAACCTGGTATAGTTTTCTAAGCCCCCCAAAATCAAGGAGATGCTCTACTTGAGTGGAAAATGCTTATGAAAAAGACAGTGGAGTAAATATACAGGCTCTATAAGAAACAGCTTGACTTAGACCTACTTTTGTAGTGGTGTGACCAAAGGATAATGAGTGTGAAAGAGCACAGAGGTATGATAGAGCAGGAAAGCAGATATAAATGAGAAAACTCCTCCCGTTGCTGGAAAATACAAAGCTTTCCTGAACATGCCATAAAGAACCACCACAACTTGGAACAGCCCATCAGAGAAAGAACTGGGATTTATCGATTGCTCCCTTTTGACTCCAGGCCCCTTTGATCATGGGTTCCGCCGGCACAGTCCCATGGTTACATTTGAGGGGGGTGTTATCCAGTCTCTGTGGCTTTGAAGGAAATTAACTCATATTCCCGGTAGAAGAGACTACAGCTCAGCTTAGCAGTGAAGGAAGAAGCCATATCCATGGTCTTGGAACTGTCACCCTTGGGCTTTGAGTGTGGAAGCCCAGTGAAAGGAATTGTCAGAGCACAAAGCTTCAGAGAAGAGACAATGACAATGATTGAAAAAAAAATTTTAATGGACCAAGCAGGTAGGACCATGTGAGTCTAAAGTGTGAGATTTAAGTCTACTGTATCTACTGACTCCCATTTGTGATCATGTGAATGTTAAAATAATGAATGTTATTTTGAACCAGTGCACATATATGTAATCATATGAAGTCTATAAAAAATCAACTCCAAAATAGATTGTGTAGACACTCCTATTAGAACAGTAAACTAAAATATGTCAAAGAAATGACTAAAATCAAGCTCTGGATCACAAGTAGGACTGAGGAGACAGAGAAAGCTTTTCGATTGAGAAAAAATAGTTGAGAAATTTGCAAATATAAAACATTCTATTTTCTTGCTAATTTGGAGGGTGATTTTTCTAGTACTTACATAAAATATCTCTAGTACTTATATAAAATATTTCATATATACAAACATACATATATATTGCATTACATATTTTATATAAATATATTTATATATGCATATATATATAACTTTTTGGTTTATTACTTCTTCCTCAGAAAAAATATTTGTCTATCTGGGTATGCAACTCAGCATTATACCACAAATTCAGCTGGGACCCTACGTATTCGTCTATGTCTAGGGTCCCTTCCTCATTATGTGGCCTCTGGTCTCCAGAAAATGGTAGAGGTTCTGGCCATCAGTAATATTCATCGAAGAGAACAGAAAAGAATTTTCTTCTTTTGCAACACAGTTTCCTAGTATTTCACAATATTTACCTAAAGGAAATTACTCTTCACTTAATAATTTGAAATTTACTATCCATTAGGCTAGGAGATTGACTAGCTGATTTTTAAACACTTCACATTGAAAGTTCTTAATCTGAGGTCTGTAGATTTCAATGGAAAAAAAATACATTTTCACTTTCACTGACTCTCTTAACTGAAATTTTGCATTCCTATCTATTTGACAATAGACAACAATCACAATTGCATTAAAAAGTGTTTTCAACTTGGTCAGCAATAAAGATGTTTTAGAGTTTCATGTCCCAGCTGTGTTGAAATTTTATGAATGCTCCTGATGCTTCAGAATTAGAAGATTAGATCTCATTCTAAATCTTATTATTTGATTTTAATAACTCAGCACATACAATACTGTTTCAATATCTCAAGCATTCTGATATTTTTCAGGGTAAGTATTTTTATAAATCTACGTATCTTGTAGATTTAAGAATAGAGTTCTCCATAATGACATACAAAAACACACATGGAAAGACAGCCAAAATTAAACAAATAAAAAGATAGACAATTCTAAAAGGGAATAATCACACTTAGTAATGAGAGCATAAAATGGCATCACCATTTCAGTAAGAACTAGTGATATCTTATAAAAATATCTCACATACTTTCCAAATATCTAAAGATTTATATTTCAGTTCTCATTTGAAACAAGCATTTCTATAAACAAAATAAAAAACAAAACCTCTAATTATTAGTTATCCTCCTGAGAGGATATTGCCCTCTTATCTTAAAATTCCTTAACCAATCTTCTAAAGTTTTATTTGGTTTCAAATCAAAGAGTTTTCCCACTAGGAAACATGGTAGCTGAGAGTAAAGGTATGTTTATTACCTGTCTGTGTTTTAGTCTCCATGTTCTATGTAAGTAGGATACAGCAGTTACAAGTTTGGTCACTGATAATAACAAAAACAAGAGGCAAAATTACATACATGTGGTTACAGATTACTTCTTCTTAGGAAAAATAATTGCCTGGGTATGCGACCCAGGACTCTAATAACTTATATAACAAACCTAGCAGGGGCCCTACATATTCTTCTACCTTTAGTGTCCCTATGCTCATCCTATATCCTCTGGTCTCCAGAAAATGGTAAATCGAGTTCTGAACATCACCAATATTCATCAAAGAGAACAGAAAAGAAACTGAAGAGATATATTTGCCAGTTCCAATTGCTCTTTTTTTGGGTGGTGGGGGAGGGTGGTCCTGGGGCTTGAACTCTGGACCTGGATGCTATCCCTGAGCTCTTTAGCTCAAGGCTACTGTTCTCCTCCTTAAGCCACAGTGACACTTTCAGTTTTCTGGTGGTTAATTGGAGATGAATCTCATGGATTTATTCATGCCTAGGCTGGTTTTGAACAGCAATCCTTGAATCTCAGCCTACTGAGTGGCTAGGATTTACAGGTGTGAGCCACTGGTACCTGGTTAAATTTTGGTGGGTTTGTGTGTGTGTGTGTGTGTGTGTGTGTGTGTGTGTGTGAGTCCTGAGGCTTGAATTCATATCCTTGGCACTGTCCCTCCTTGGGCTTTCTCAGGGATGACACTCTACCACTTGAGCAACAGCACTACTTCTGGCTTATTCTATGTATGTGGTACAGAGGAATCGAACCCAGGGCTTCCTGCATGCTAGGCAAGCACTCTACCACTAGGCCATGCTCCTGGCCCCTTAATTCCAACAGCTCTGTTAAATCATCTCCACTTCAACATTTGAATTATATCCTCATTATATAGTAGTCACATGACCTCTTCAAGATACAGAGGAGTTTAGAAAATGTCAATTTCCAGTTGAACATTGATCTCCAAAATAAAACTGTGAGTTTTTTTCCTTCAAGAAGAAGGGAAATACAGTACTGGACAGACATAATAGTCAACCAAGGGACACAGAGTCCAAAATTAGGAAAGCTAGTTTAAGCTAGTTCATTGTTTCTAGAATTCTTTGACATGGTTCCTACTAACATACTTGTTGAGCTGCTGAATAATCTTCAAGGTTTTAATCACTGCCTCTCCTCTTCTACATCTTACCTATGTGTCTCCTAGCCTTGAATTTTACCAGCACAACTGACTGACTTTCTCCTTCTGAGCCTAGACCATAGCCTCAATAGCTCATCAGAAGCCAATGTGTGATTATAGATCATCAGGAATTCATCCCCACCTTTTATGTCAGGTGCATGCCTTCACTCTTCAGTGAAAACTTACAGAGACACAAAATTTTCCATCTGGGCTATTCCCAAATCCACTTGTCCTACCATAATTTGGGGAACAATTACGTTAATAAAATAATTCCACCAGAAATGCAGGGATGATGACTCTGTAGTCTACCACTTGGGATAGGAACTTTGCCAAGCTTCACATACCCAATTTACTGTCAGAGTCTCAGCACCACCTCATACAGAGCCATCTGCCTTTCGCAGCTCATTCTTAAGAGACATTATCTCATTCAGCCCTAAAAGGTAAAACATTTTAGTGTTGTTACACTTAGGAGCAAAGAAAGAGAAGACAGAAAGCCCACAGCTGTCCAATGCCATTACAGTAGATTACAAGGTGAGAGTGTTTATGTAGCTTTTTATAACACAAACCCCACTCATAACACTATCTGAAGATTGCAAAAGGAAAACATTAATGGCAGGAAATGCTAGAGTAAAAATATTCTTTATACCTTGGACCACATTATGGAAAGATATGTTTTATCAGGACAATATTACGCTGGGTGTTTACTGTTGTCTTCAAAGCAGTGTGAGTTTGTTTAAAAGTTAACCCTTGCCAGGCCTCTGAAAGTAAGGTGACAGAAATGAAAACAAAACAAAACAAACAAGCAGAAGCACAAAGTGTTCAGGTACTTGAGGTTGCAGAGATGCAGACCCCAAGACATTTGCTTCCATGCATGGTGACTATAACTGTCCTGGGCAAATGGCCTTCTAAGAAAGGCATCCAGGAAGAAATTAGAATCTGAGGCAGTTGACTCTGGAAAAGAAGAAAAGGACAAAGAGGCCATGCTCCCAGAGCGTAAGAATAGGATTTGGTTTCAGTATACTGTGGTGCTAGGACTGAAATGGTGAGGGCACGAATCTGCAGAAGACAGACTGCAGCTCATTCAGAAAAAAAAAAACTAAAGGGCAAGCATCTTAAAGAAATCCAGGAGCCCAAATAGAATGGGACTCCTGTGACCAGAAGAATTCAGCTAAAAAACATAGGTAGTCTTGTGAAGAACTATCAAACCAAAATAATTGGCAAAAATTATTTGGGGCTAGCTCCTTGTTCTATCTTACCAGGTTATGGCAGTCATTTCTGAAACCATCTTCCTGCTTTGACCTTGAGTTATGACAGATATAATCACTATTGGGTTTGCAATATCTTCACAATAGAATCATAAAGGAAGGACTAGCGGTCTAAGTCATGAAGACAAAGGGAGTTCATAGAAAGACAATAGTTCAAACAAGAGGTAGAGAAAGTGGTGCACTGAAGAGATGCTCTAGAATGTAAGAGTGACTAGAGAAATTTTATCAGAGATGCTTTATCTTTATCTTCCCAAAGCCACTTTTTTACCCAAAAGGAGAGGCCTGTCTCAGTGGTGCCCTGAACTTCATCTGTTAATGGCCACAAGGCCAATGCTTTCCTTTCCAGCATGGAGAAAGGAGGCCTAGGAATGTTTTTTTTGGCTCTCAGAGTCCAGAATCATGATCAATAGGATCAAATCAGCCAGAGGTCTGTTCCAGAACAGACCGGACATTTGGTGTGTGAACAGTCAGCCCAGCTATCAAGCCCTAGTTTCCATTACAAAAATAAGAAAAGCTTGAGGGAAATGAGATTGGAAAACCAAAGTAAGTAGGAGACTCAAGACATCCTCCTATTTGTTTTTCTTTTGTTTCTAGGCCCCTAGCCAGGAGGGCCCTCTTCCCAATGGTTGCCTGGTTACAGCCTGAGAGGTTTGCCTGGGTAACATCTGGAATAAAGGTGGGTGGGCAAGTAGCCAGGGCCTGCTCAACTTGAGTAGGATTGGAGAAAGAAAGGAAAATAGAAAATTTTTTTTCCAATTACTGCCCAACCTTGAGGACAAACGAAGGAAATATTTGAGATAAACAGAAAATATGTTAAAAGGTTTCCTTTTAAAAGATTATTCTATCTCATTAACATAGCAGAGAAATAGGAAGCATGATGGTGGAATTCTAGACGTTTAGGGCCATTTTAATAAATGGGATATTTTAAATTGATCTTTGCTCCCCATAACTCTGGATTTTTTGTCATGTAATATTATGCTTCAGGATAGACAGGTTCCATATTCAAATAGCTAATGCTCACTGCCTTCCACTGGTTATCTCCTTAAGTCCTTGCAACTTTCTGGAGTAAAAGTGAATCCTTAATGTGGTGAGAAATCTATCAAATAGCTTATGCTTGCCTGACAAACTGATTAGGAAGCCAACTATCTTTGCACCCTAGTCTCCTTGTACCTACAAGTAGCCTCCATCTCCAGTGACCACATCCAGTCTCATGCTATATCACATCAGTGGAACAGGAGATGGTCCAACATCATCGTAGAGTGCTTACTCTTAGATTTCCTGAGTTGAAGTCAAAGCTTTGAGCAAGTGACTTGTCCTGAGCTTCACATTTCTCATCTTTAAAAAAGGTAGATGGAAGAACTGAGTGAGAAATACTTAGCTCGCTGTAACTATAAATATTTAACCATGGATATAATTGTTTGTATGGGTTATGCTCTTGGTCTCCAACTGAGAATCCACTAATAAGAGTTTACTTCCTGGAGAAACAGGGGTGATGTTTGAGACATAGCTATTGGCTTTAAGGCACAGATCTATATTTTGGTTGATTGAATTTCCTCTTCCAAAACTTTAGCTTCACCTTTCCAGAGAGAGAGCGCGAGAGCGAGAGAGCGAGAGAGCAAGAGAGCGCGCGCGAGAGAGAGAGAGGCACTTACACATCAAGTTGCCTATTTGTTCTCCTCCCACAATTGTACCTGGATATCCATGAAAACAAATGAATTCATTCTCATGAGCACTGTCTACATACTTTGTAGGTATTGTTTAAGAATACTGACAAAATTGAAAGCATAACTTCTATGATGCTTCCTAGTAAGAATTGTAAGTGGAATTAAAGTTGAAATTCCTGTATAATGGAATGCCTTAAATGCCCACAGGGGAGAAGTTCTGAACATAGTTTCAGCCAGTGGGTTTTTTTTAATTCTAATCATTTTCTTCTAGGATTCTCAGTTGAAACAAAAGGGTTAAAGTCACTGGTTCTGGAATTATATATTGATCTGAGTTTATAACCAAGTAGCTTTAATTCTTTGTTTCTCAATTTCCTCATCTGCAAAGCAAACTGAATAATAATGAAAGTAGTACCTATTTAAGAGGCTGATAAAATTATAAAAAATGCATATCACTTCCTGAAACAATGATAGGTTCATGAATTATCATAATCAATGTAACCTGTAATAACTCTTGGACAATAGTCACAATCTCTCCTATAATTATAATGTAGGATCATCCTGGTTTTAACTCTACTAGGATACCTACAAGTAGATATTCTCCTTCCCAATCATGTGTATGAAAATAATACAGTATTAGTATCTTTGTTAAATTAGAAATGGTCACAAAGGTAAAACATAGGCTTAAATAGAAAACAAACAAACAAACAAAAAACCCCACAAGAGAACAACTACGAATAATCTCACAACAAAAACTGTCCCTTCTACACACAGGAGATTCAGGCACCCAATAGTAGCTTAATACATATTTTGTGAATGTGTCAAAAAAACTGCTGGAATTTCTAGTAAGGAATAAAAAGTAAACAAATCAAGATAGATCCTTGGTGTGGGCTCAAGAAGAAATCTTGTTATTCTACTCCATATTCAACTCAGATAATATTTTCTTTCCAAATTAATGGCCTGGTCATGTCTTGAACTCCAAAGACTTACCTATCATTAATCAGATAGGTATAAAGTATGTCTATGAAATGTTGATATTCACAAAATTCAAAATATATTTTCATTTAATACCCATAGAGTGCCAAGCCCTCCTGTACAAGGCATTATAGATTCAACCATAGATAAACTGCAATCTGTAAACTGTTTATTCTAAGCAATCATTTCCTGTTAGAATCCTCAGTTTAAAAGAACAGGTTAAAGATATTGGTCCTGGAATTAAATATTGACCTGATTTTAAGAAACATAGGACACACTTGGAGAAGTGGTCACAGAAATAAAGAAAAAAACCCCACTGAATCAACTATTATATCAAAACCATTATTTATACATGGTGGTAAGAAACAGTTTGGCTAGGCAGGAAGAACCCAAAGAGAAGATGTAGATGACTTGCATCTTACCTATGTTATTTTCATGCACCACATAAGGGAAAGAGCATCCTGAGTCAATGGAACAGCTGGCGCAACAGCAGGATAGACCCGTACGCACAGTGGAGGTGGATTACGCATTGGTGTGGTAGATGAGATGGGACTCACCCACTATAGGCTTTCTATGTCCTGTAGTTTGGATTTATTACCTGAGTAACAGAGACTCAATGAGGGTAAACTTTAAAAGCAGGTTAAGGAGAGGATGATGGATGTATATGGTAAGAAAGGAATAAGCAACCTTATATCATTCCAGAGTACAAAGTCAAAAAAGAACACAATGAGCCCAGTTTGGAGTGAACTCATTGCTAGGCTTCCCATGCAATTACCAAACAAGCTATGGAGATAATGGCTGGCTAGAAAGGATGTTTTGAAATATGGGGCACGGAGATAGTGTGATGCTTGCTTAGAGGTGGTGGACAATGTGCAGAGAGTTGATTATTTCTCTGGTCTAGGTCATAAATGTCTTTGAGCATCTCCTGTTATTATTCCAGACAATATCAAGAAAATGTCACACCCATATGCATAAGGTCTGCATTCAATTTTGGAATAGTCCAAGACTTTGAAGAGTACCATGGAACTCTCAGGTTAAGAAGCCCTGGGTTATTAGAACAAGATTAAGAGCCAGCTTGCAATCCTGGACACAAGGAGCTTAGAGGGTGAGTTGCTGGGAGAAAACACAAATGGAAATGCTTACAATTTCTAATCCCCAACCTCCAGAGTATAAAGCTCCAAGGAAGCCAAGTGACATTTGCTTTGGAGATTAAATGTACAAGTTTAGCCTTGTAGACTTTGGCGGCTCACATCAACTTGTTAAAATGTTTGACAAATATCTCTTCCCAACTTCCTACCCTTCTTTCTTTCTCCCTGCCTATACCTTCCAGTAAGTAGCTCTCAACCCTCACCATGAAAGCTACAGTCAAGATGTTAGAATTGGCATTTTTTTTTAATATGCTCAAGCTATGGAGAAAAGCTTATCATGGTGGTTGTAGATGCTTGGGGCTTTCGACAGACATTTGCAGCAAAGAAGGGTCACTTGAGGAGCAAAACAACACATGAAAATGAGAGGAAACAGCTTCTGAGCTTCAAGTCTTCTGCTTCTTCCTATAGCCAGTGCTCAACACATTAGGAACAGGCTTAGCAACAGTTGGGGAACTTCACTTAGTAAACAAAGCAGTCTGGGATAGCAGAGATGAATTTTTTTCTGAATATCTCTGAGATGGTCTTGATTCTGTTTACTATGGTGGGTCAATGCCTGAAGTCAATCTCTCTCGTTCATCTCATTTCTTGTGGTCTACTGGGACCACTGTGTCATCATCATTGTCCCTGCTTCCCCTTCTCTCTTTTTCACCTTGAGCCCTTCTTTACCACATTGCCCTCCAAATTTCCTTTCTGAAAAGTGTAATCCAAACTGTCCTTTTGAGAAGGCAGTCTGCCTTGAGTAGCTCTATAAGAGCAGTTGCGTACTATAAAACATACTTAATCCACGAAAGGACCTACTGTCTCCTTGAATTGGCTTTTGGATAAAGTATCCTAAATTAAGAAGTAATTTGCTTTTACCCTTGTTAATGAAGAGTTTGGTAAAGCATTGACCCAAAGGGCCAGGGACATACTTAATCTATTTTAAAAACACCTTTTCCAGATAAGAAAGGAAGTTGTAAATAGGTAAGTAATTTCCCTTAAGGTACAGGATATTTATTTTCCCCGAAGTTGAAAATACGGGTAAGCAACGTGTTGTGTTTCCATGTACAAATTTTAATGTTAGACTTATCACAACTTCAGGCTATTTTCACCCCCATGAAAATCCATATGGCTTAAATATTACTTTTTGCCTTTCTCTCCTTTCCTTTCCTTATCCTTTCCCTTCCTTTCAGCACATCCTGCTTCTTTATAGAACCTATGTTGTGTTGAGTGATATAGACCAATGCTTCTAAACCTTATTGGACACATGAATCATGGGGAGGCTTGTTAAATGGAACTCTGACTCAACACAGGTTCTGTAAGTCCAAAACATTCCCAGGCAATGTGAACCCCCGGGAAGTAACAGAATATGAAAAATAGAGGGTAAGACTGCTCCTGAGGACAAGCTGACAGTCCAGGGTCATTACTTACTTTGTCCCTTTTGGTCCATCCAGATAATTGCATCACGAAGAGAAAATGTTCATTCTTAATAGAAGGATGGGTGTGAGAGTGTTGGAGAAGAGGGCATCCTTCATTTCTTGTGGGTAACAAGGCCAGCATACTAGCCTGCTCACAAAACAACTGTTATTTTTACCCACTAGCTAAACAAATTATTAAACTGAAGCCACTTCATTCATCCATTTTATGACTTGCAAATAATAAGTAAAGAATATCCACAGTTCAGCAATAAACAGATGGGAGAACAAACTAATAGGTAAAATAACTACTCACAAATATAGCCAGAGGCAAAGGGGCTGGAACTCCTTACAGTACTCAAGCAAGGTGCTGCAAGGAATGAGTAGTCCCATTGGAGAAACAATCAGGTCAGAAGTTAATAGAGTCTTACTAGCTGGCCATGGTTTCTCTCTGGAATACAAGAGAGAGGAGGCTTAGAAAATTTCTGAATTTCTGTACAACAGAATCAAGCCAGTGAACAAAGTTCTACCAAAAATAGGCAAAGCTTTCTTCCAGGTACAAAGTCTCTTCACTTTGCTTTAGAAGCTGAGATGAAGCTGGGCACTCCTGGCTCATGCCTGTAATCCTGGCTTCTTAGGAGGCTGACATCGGGGGATCATGGTTCAAAGCCAGTCTGGGCATGAAAGTCTGTGAGACTCTTATCTCCAATTATCCATCAGAAAACCAGAAATGGTACTGTTGCTCAAGTGGTAGAGTGCTAGCCTTGAGCTGAAGAGTTCAGGGACAGAGGCTCAGACTAGAGTTTAAAAAAAGAATGAATGAAATGACTGAATGAAAAAAAGAAAATAAAGAACAAAAAAAGAATCTGAGATGAGTAGAAAAAAAGGACCTGAGACTCTTATTTCCAATTAACCTCTAGAAAAGGGAAGTGTGGCTTGGCTCAAGGGTAGGGCCATAGACTTGAACTGAAGTGCTCAGGGACAATGCCCAGGCCCAGGGGTAGGGTGGTAGCCTTGAGCTGAGGAGCTCAGGAACAGCACCCAGGCTGAGTTCAAGCCCCATGACCCACAGAAAAAGAGAAAAGAATAGGGGCCCTTGTATTCTTGCCTATTAGATGAGTTACATCATGCCTTCATTATTGGATCTTATTACTAAGCAAATATTTTTGTACTGATTCTCCCATATTTACCAGACACTGTTTCACAGAAGAAAGTCAGTATCCTATTTAAGGATGGCCCCTTTAGCCATCCATTTTCAAATGGTGACCCCAAGCAAGTAGGATTGTCATTATAAAATGAGGGCTAGGAGTGTGGCCTTGTGATAGACTGCTTACCTAACATGCACAAAGCCCTGGGTTCAATTCCTCCATACCATATACACAGAAAAAAGCCAGAAGTGGTGCTGTGGCTCACACAATGGTAGCCTTGAGAAAGCCCAAGGACATTGACCAGGCCCTGAGTTCAATACCTAGGAGGAGGAGGAGGAGGAGGAGGAGGAGGAGGAAAAGGAGGAGGAGGAGGGGAGGAGGAGGAGGAGGAGGAGGAGGAGGAGGAGGAGGAGGAGGAGAAGAAGAAAGAAGAAGAGGAGGAGGAGGAGGAGGAGGAGGAGGAGGAGAAAGGGAAGGGGAAGGAGAAGAAGGGGGGAGGGGGAGGAGGAGGGGGTGGAGGAGGAAGAGGAGGAGGAGAAGGAACCAATCTCAGTTTATGTATCTATGAGTGTGTCTTTTTGAAAAACCTCATTCCTTTAATAATACACATTTTATTATACACTAGTCACAAACTAATAATGATAAGAGATAATGATGTGGTATTTTTTTGCCAGTTCTGGGGCTTGAACTCAAGGCCTGAGCACTGTCCTTCAGCTTTCTCAAGGCCAGAACTCTACCACTTTAGCCACAGTACCACTGCCAGCTTTTGCTATGTATGTGGGTACCAAGGAATCGAAGCTGGGTCTTCATGCATGCTGGCAAGCACTCTACCACTAGGACAAACTCCTGGCCCCATGATGTGGTGCTGCTTTAAGGCTTGAAACATACCCAGTTGCAAAGGAAGTGAAAAAGCCAAAGCAAAGATGTAGTGCTAGCCAGAGGTGCCTGGGCCTTTCCATTCTTCCATTGCCTGATTGCCCAATCCCACTGACAATCTATTCTTATTCCTAGAGCATCTCTTCTTGACTTTTCCAGTGTCTATGCCTTTCCATGTGGGCTACCACTGTTTGCCTGAGAGTCAGTTTCCTTGGCTCACCTGGTTTGACCTGGCCTGAATTTATGTCTTCTTTAGTATAACATTACAGATTGATCCAGGTAACTGTCCCTTCAAAAGACCATAGTCACATGGGCAAATATACTTACTACATTCAAGGCACCTGTGTAACTTGAGGAAATAAGTGAGACTGAGATAAATGAAGAGAATGATGAAAGAGGTAACACTGATCAAGTTGCATTCTCCTTATAAACTGCCATGTTAAATAGAAGTGCCTTTGTACAACTATTTAAAGGCAATAAAAAATTATTAAGGGGGAGGGGAAGGCCAGAATTTAGCTAAACCAGCACCTTTGGGATGGATCCTCATGCATGTATTTTTTCAATTCTCTCCAAGGGATTCTTCTGTGTACCCCAAATTGGAACCTGGTACTCAAAATCAAATCTTTTTAGAAGGCAGTCTTTCCTTTCTTTTCTGTGCAATTTACTGTATTCTGTGCCATCATTAACCCCCTCAGTCAAGGTCATCATTTTAACCTGGTGGATGCTTTTTTGAATTGTCTTCTTACAGAGGTGTAATTTGACATTGTTTACCTCTCTTGATTCATGAAGCCCTCTGGGATAATTTCCTGCTTTTCTTCTAGAACTTGGACTGCTTCTCTTCGTTTTCCACCATGGGCTCTTGTTTTTCTAGTTTTGAGGTGGAATGAGGACAGGAAACAGCCTACATAGCAGGGCTCTCCCTGGGGCTTTATATTGCTGAAATTCTTATATGGATAATAGTGTGCAGAAAACACTCTGAATTTAAAAGAAAATGGAGCCAGTTCCAAAAAAATACGTACAAACACCAGGAATCACAGGGTATCGAAGATGCCAACCAGATGTTGCTCAATGCCAGCTGTGAGAGTTTGGGATCAGACCCCCAAACTTGGTTCTGATGGAACACAAAAGCCGTTTTCATCCAGAACAAAGCTCCTGGGGGAACTCTGGCCAAGCTTTTACACAGCCAGAGGGACATCAAGGTTAGTGGGGAGGACATTGTGACATTACTTTCAGGCTGCTGTACTGTAAATTCAAGAACTTGCTCATCTCTTGGTATTAAAGCCATAGGAGGGAAGAGAAAACCCACATCATACCACCTTGGCTCCTGGGAAAAGTGCTAAGGATTAAGACCAGAAGGCACATGAGGGAAGGATCTGAGAACAGGACAGCTGTAGCAACAGCCCCTCCCAATCTCTAGGATCTGAGCCGTTATGGTTCTGTTTTAAAATAAACTAAGATTCAGATGAACAGAAAGTTTGTGTTTCACATTAACATTGTGGCTTTTTCTCAGCTGGGTGTTTTTATTTTCTCTGTCACTTTGCATTACAGGAATAACACAGCTTTCCAAGAGAACAGCTCCATTAGATAAGTAAACAGAGAGAAGTGTAGAGTGTATACTGTAGCATTTGAGGCTCCTTAATTCAAAGAACCCTTGGTCATGAAGGTCAACAATTGTTAGTCCAAGGCATCAGCTTTGGGCTCAGTTCTAAACCTGTCTGACAAAAAGATGCTATCTCATCTTATAGGCTATGGTTTGATTTCCATAAGCCAGAAATAAAATCAGCAAACAGTTCACCCCTCTGCTTGTTCCAGCCCTTCCCAGCACAGTTGGTGACAATGACTGTGGGGGTACCAGCAACCTCAGCTTTGTACAACCATAAGATGCTGAAGTAGGTTAAAAAGAGAATGCCTGGGCCCAGAGTTTGGCGTAGTGGTAGAGTGCTTGCCTAGCATACATGAAGACCCAGCTTCAATTCCTAGGAACCACAAATATAGAAAAAAAAAAAGCCAGAAGTGGTGTGTGGCTAAAATGGTAGAGTTCTAGCCTTGAGAAAGCCCAAGGGCAGTGCTCAGGCCCTGATTTCAAGACACAGGACTGGAAAAAAAAAAAGAATGCCTGCTTTCCAAGAAAATGAGGTCAATATACATGGCAGTGAGAGAAAATTCATAGCCAGATATACACAGGAACCTATTCAAGCCAAATTCATATGTATTGCCAAAGGTCTGGCTGCCTGACTGACTTCTATAAGGTTCTTGGTCTGTATAATACTATGCAGGAAAACACCATAGCTCTCCAATCTAATCCCCCTCCACAAGGCCTGTTTGCTGAGAAATTCTATCATATCCATCCTCTTTGCTGAATGAGCAGGACATTGATGGAATGAAGAGAACTTTCATAAGGGTTCACTGGTTCCCACTCCTGCAATAAGACTCTTACATATAACCTTGAGCCAGAGGATGCTTGGCTTGCTTTACTTCTGAAAGTTAGGGATTTAAATTACTATCTTCTTCCCCAAGCAAGCCTGGCTAGTTCCTCTCAGAGTATAACACATGCTACTTTGAATTCGCTTCTTTCTTGTTGAGCAAGTCCAGCATGATCTCATCTAGAGCTAATCAGCATTGGAGACAGCAGAATTCCTATTGAAACCTAATTTTCCTCACCTTTGCTCCCCTGCCCTCTTGGCTCTTCTCTTCTTTTTCTTTCCTTTCCTTTCCCTTTCTTCTTTTGATTCTCCCTTTGGAAACAAGATTATTATTACTTAGTCTAGTGTGGGCCTCAAACATTCAATTTCCTGTTTCAGTGGGATTACAGGTATATATAATCATGTCCCAAAACAGTACATTCTTGTTTAATTGCTGTGTGTGTGTGTGTGTGTGTGTGTGTGTGTGTGTGTGTGTGTGTGTGTGTGTGAGTGTGGCTGGGGTTTTAATCTGGGCTTTGTACATGTTAAGCAAGGAGTTTACAGTAAGCTTTATCCCTAGCTCTAGGAACTCATACCATCAATATACCAATGGCACTTTGTCAAGCATGTATTATGTTCTGAAGTCTTTTACAATGATCACATGAATTTACAGAAAAACTAAACAATTCTTTCTACACCAAAAATTCATGTATTTTAATAAATCAAGGGGGGTAAATCCAAATCTTTTTTCAAAACACAATTTACCATGACAAGTAACAGAGCACAGGAGAAATGCTTATGATTTTCCCCTTGTCAGTTTATTTCTGTTTTTATTTCTTAAAAATTGTTCTTGAATAGTATAACAAGAATCTGGCCATGGGGACAAGAATTGGCCAGGGGACACATTTTCTGTTTCTATAACATACTGACAACAAAAGACACCAACCATCCATCAGTGCTTCTGCTCACAGAATAAGCATATCCTGCTAAACTCTAATTTTAGTGTTTTACCATTGGACGCTTTTAACTCAAAAAAATAAAATGAACCCTCCAATACCCTTCACATACCTGCCACAATGATAGATTTATGACAAATTTATTTTCATCTGGGGTCCTGTCCATTGGCCCATTTCCCAGATTATTTTTAACTTGTCAAAGGTATTTGTCACTATACTTGGAGCATAGTTTAACATTCATCTCTACAAAACTACACCTTCTTTTCTCAAATGTCATCATAATTACATTATAATACCTGCAAATTAATAACTAACCCAAAAAAAGAGAACTACAGACCAATCTCTCTGATGAACACAAACACAAAGCTCCTCAATAAAATACTGGCCAACAGAATCCCGAAAAAAATTTTAAAAAGCATACACTATGATGAAGTAGGATTTATCCCATGGATGCAAGGCTGCTTTAATAGCCACAAATCAATTAATGTAATATGTTATATCAACAGAGCTAAGGTTAAGAAACATGATAATTTCTCTGGATGCCAAGAAGGCATTTGACAAAACACAACATCCATTCATGTTGAAAGCACTAGAGAAAATAGGAATAGGAGGTAAATTCTTTAAAATAATTAAAGCCATATATTACAAACCTACAGCCAATATCATACTAAATGAAGAAAGACTAGAACCATTTACCTTAAAATCCAGAACTAGACAGGGATGCCCACTCTCTCCAGTTCTCTTCAATATAGTGCTGTAACCCTTAGCCAGAGCAGAGAAGGACATTAAAGGGATCCACATAGGGAAAGAGGAAATTAAACTATCCCTATTTGCAGATGAGATGATTCTATACCTGAATGACTCAATAAATTCCACTCCCAAACTCCTAGAAATAATAAATCACTTCGGCAAAGTGGAAGGATACAAAATCGACCTTCAAAAGTCAGTAGGCTTTCTGTCCACCAACAATACAGAAATAGAAAGGGAAATCAAGAAAATGATATTATTTGCAATAGCCCCTCAAAGAATAAAATATTTAAGAATTAACCTAACCAAAGATGTAAAGGAATTATTTAATGAAAACTATAAAACCCTAAAGAAAGAAATCAAAGAGAATATCAAGAAATGGAAAGACATCTCATGCTCATGGGTAGGGAGAACCAACATAGTGAAAATGGCCATACTGCCAAAATTGATATACAATTTCAATGAAATCCCCATCGAAATCCCAAGGACATTCTTTACTGAAATAGAAGGTGTAATCCAAAGATTCATATGGAACAACAAAAGACCTAGAATAGCCAAAGCAATTCTAGGCAAAAAGAGCAGGGCAGGTGGTATTATATACCAGACTGAAGTCTACTATAGAGCCATAATAACAAAAACACCTTGGTATTGGCATAAAAAGAGACAAGAAGATCAATTCAACAGTATAGGAGATCCAAAAATAAAACCACATACCTATACTCAACTTATTTTCAACAAAGGTGCCAGAGATATATCGTGGAATAAGCACAGCCCCTTCCATTATTGGTGCTGGGAAAACTGGGAAGCAACATGCAGAAAACTAAAAATTGATTCCAGCCTGTTGCCATGCACAAACATTAACTCGAAATGTATCAAAGACCTCAATATCAGACCTGAAACTCTGAAAGTTCTACATGATAAAGTAGGAGAGACACTGAAACTCATAGGCACAGGCAAAAACTTCTTGAACAGAGTCCCAGGGTCACCACAGATTGCAGAGAGACTTAACAAATGGGACTACCTAAAAAAATTCTGCACAGACAAAGGCATAGCTACTAAAGTAGAAAGACAGCCAACCAACTGGGAAAAGATATTTACCAATAATAACATCAGACAAATACATAATATCCAATATCTACAGGGAACTGAAGAAACTAATCCCCCCCACAACCAAACCAATCACTAAATGGGCAAGGGAACTAAAGAGAGACTTATCAAAAATAGAGGTTAAAATGGCAAAGAAACATACAAGAAAATACTCATCGTCTATGGTCATAAAGGAAATGCAAATAAAAACAACCCTAAGATACCACCTTACCCCAATCAGAATGGCCAATATTCTGAACTCAGACAATGACAAATGCTAGCAGGGATGTGGAGAAAGAGGAATCCTACTTCACTGCTGGTGGGAATGTAAACTAGTACAGCCACTCTGGAAGACAGTGTGGAGATTTCTCAAAAACCTAAAAATAGACCTTCCCTACAATCTAGCTATACCACTCCTGGGCACATACCCTAAGCATCATAAACCAGGATATGTTTTTTTTTTAATAAACCAGGATATGTTAAGGACACCTGCACAGCCATGTTCATCACTGCACTATTCACAATAACCAAGCAATGGAAACAACCCAGATGCTCCACTACAGACGAATGGATACAAAAAATCTGGTACAAAAAAAAAAGAGTCTCAAAAAATCTGGTACATATACACAATGGAATGCTACATAGCCAACAGACAAGATCAAATAATGGCATTCGCTGGGAAGTGGATGAAACTAGAGCAAATCATGTTGAGCAAGTCAAAACCAAAGGAACAAAAAGTACATGGTCACCTTGATAGGTGGATATTAGATCCAACAGTACAAGAGAGGAAATTCAGTATTTGGGTACCCAAGGTCATTGACATGGTCTTGGAGATTTAAATATAACTACATAGACCTAAAATATATGATGGGATATATACGCTGTAGACATAGTGTTATATAGATCGTTATGTATCTATGACATACAAACTCTCAGCTTAATTTTAATTATGGTCTAAAATTTATGTGCCAGTGATCACATATAGAGATTCCCTTCTTGAATTCTTGTTAAACATGACATTTAAAATGTGAAGCAAAGATCAGTGTTAATAAAATCTTTTAAAAAATTAATAGCTAATTGTATCAAATCCATAATCAGTATTCAGATATTTTCTTGTTTCCTTAGTCTTTATGTGTAGTAATACTTTAAAAATCAGAATTACAATATGATATCTTGCAATGTTTTATTGATATGTTCATTTATTTGAGGCATAGGTTTTGTCTTTAAAAATTGCTTTATTAAAGAATGATTGACATGTGAAAGTTTTAATGTATATATCATGATAAATTTAGTTATCTGCATATATGTGAGGCTATCACCACCGTCAAAGTTTCCCTAAGTTTCCTTCTGATCCCATTATTGTCACTGTTATAAACATGTGCATGTAGTAACAATACTTAGCATTAATTTGATTTTCCTAGCAAGTGTAGCTTTTTTGCTTTTTTGCTTTTTCCTTTCTGAGGTACATTTCCCCATCGTTTCTTCTACTAGCCTCAGATAACCACTATCCTATTCTCTTCCTCTCTCAGTTTGACTATTCTAGATTCCATATACAAACAAATCTAATATGTACTCATTAGTGAATCAGCAAGTCCGTGTCTCCCCAAAAAGCACCTGCATAATTATCTAATGTACAGACACACTTAATGGTACACTAGCTTTAACCATGATATCTCAGGATCTGGTTCTGATGACTGAGCTGATGGAAACATTTCTGCTGCAGTTATTGATGGGAAAATCCAGAGGTTATTGGAATGTAAGCCCTTTACAGCACTTAGTCTTTTTCCGTTTAGTCCAGACTAGTGTGAATAATTATGAACAAGCTAGACAAACATTTATAACATGCATTTTGAAAAGTGGTTTTGCAACCCTCATGGATGCATCTCCTGGTCCCATGAGGAGAAATCTGAACGTGGCCAGAGTTTAAAAGTCAGACTCTCACAGAGGTGTTGGGAGGAAAATTGAATGCAGAATCCCTTCTAAGACTCAGTTCCCAGCCTGAACTGTGAATCTAAATTGGAATCCAAGATATGCCAGAAAACCACTCCATCAAGAGTTAAAGCATAGTTCATTATTCTCTCCATGTATACATGAACACAGAGATACTTGCATATTCTGCATGAGAGCATAAATGATGTTACTGGAAGGACTGGGAATTGAACTTAGGCCTTTGTGCTTGTTAAGCAGGTATTCTCCTACCTGAGCAATGCTGCTACTCCTTTTTTTAATTGTATTTTCTCATCGGGGTAATGTATAGAGGGGCACAGTTATGTTCATCAGGTAGTGGGTACATTACTTCTCAAACACTGATACCCCTTTCTCATGGTTTTGTCCCCATTTCCCTACATCCCTTTCCAGTCATCTTGTTTTCCCCCTTCCCTTCCCTATTTCTAATAAACACAGTTTTATCCAGATAGTCCTGGACGGCAATCATCCTATTTATGCTTCCTGTGTAACTGGGATGACAAGTGTATAACATTATACACTTGGTATATATGGGGTATTGCCTATTCTGTCTGGACTATCTTCAAACTTGGATAGCTGGAGTTGCTGGTGAGAGCCACTGAGTCTGGTTGGCTGTAGAATTTTGATCTCAGCTTCTATTTTCTAGAGCTCTGCCCTATACAACAGTGGTGACTCAATCACATTGGTCCCTTATCCAGCTGTGGCAAAAATGACTATATGTCACATTCCCTATGCAAAGTGTCTGAAATGCAGCTATAGTCTAAGACCTTTCTGCAGCCTGACTTAAGGAGCTGCTTTACCCACTGAATAGCTTTCAACCGTCTGCCCCTAAATCTTGAAGACCAAGGTTATCCTTTCTGCTGTTTGATTTGAACCTTTCCTTTTTTTCTCTTTAGGGAGGTGTTTTAGGATGGAATTTTGCCTAATTCTTGGAGTTCTTGTGTCCTAGTTTACTATTTCTGAATGTCACACATTTCCAAATTTTTTCTCATACTGCCTGGGACTATTTGGAGATGTTATACTCTATCTCAGAGAGTAAATCCCATTAGAACGTTCAACAGAAAGAATTATCCTCTATCTGTGACATCCAGCACAGTAGCTACCAGCCTGATCATCTTCCAGTCAACCATATGCAAGCCACTGCCACAACATTTGACAAGAACACTGCTATATGTGGGCATCTGTCAGCCACCTAGTGAGCCTCAACTCTGTCATCTGTACAGTGGGGTAATGTGACAACCTACATAGGCTTGTTCTGATATAGTTTTAGTTGTTATAGTGTTAGTAAAATGCTTGTTATGGAACCTAACACACAGTAAGTGCTCAATAAACATTTTCTTTCCTCATTAACAAGCAAGTCTGAAAATGGTGGGGGGGGACAGTCAGGTGGCTCACAATTCTTTGGGCTACTCAACACTGCCCTGTTTATCTTCCCAAGAATACCTCTGGAGCAGTGACTGGAAAGTTTTGCTTGCCTTCCCTATAGCATGTTTCCACTGGTCTCCTCTATAATCAAGGAGGAGCTCTGCTCTGCAGGAGGATGGAAATGAATTCACTGTACAATCTTTCTTCCATTAAAAAGAAAGTCCTTTACAAAGGCCTCATATCTAAAATATATCTACAGCTAAAAGAAATTGAATCTCTCCAAAACAAATCTTCAAAGAAACAACCATCCCATTAAAAGATGGGCCAAATACTTAAAGAGAGTCTTCTCTGAAGAAGAAATAAGAATGGCCTATAGACACATGAAGAAATGATCGACATCTCTAGCCATAAAAGAAATGCAAATCAAAACAAATTTGAGATTCCACTTTACTCTGGGCCATCATCAAGAAATCTAATAACAGATGCCGGTGGGGGTGTGACCAGGAGGGATTGCTACCACACTGTTGGTAGGAGTGCAAACTCATTCAACCACTATGGAAAGCAGTATGGTGGTTCCTCAAAAGACTAAACATAGAGTTCCCTTAAGACCCAGCAATTCCACTCCTTGGCTTTTACCCAATCGTCCAGAAACAAGGACATACTAAACCCACTAGCACAATAATGTTCATTGCAGCACTATTTACTATAGCAAAGATATGGAACCAACCCAGATGCTCTTCAGTAGATGATTGGATCAACAAGATGTGGTATTTATACACAATGGAATTCTATGCTGTCATCAGAAAGAATGGCATCACCCTATTTGTAAGGAAATGGAAAGACTTGGAAAAAAATCATATTAAGTGAAGTAAGCCAGACCCAAAGGAACATAGGCTCAATGGTTTCCCTCATTTGTAATAATTAATACACACCTAGGACTTTCCTAGCAGAGGATTACAATAGCTCAAAACCTAGATACATAGGTCATATAGGATGAGGCTATGTGAAACAATCTCTAGGACATGGAAACAAGAGCTTTATCTTGTGTGATTGTTGTTCTTAATGTACTATATTATTTCTCTTCTCTTTGGTTGCACTTTGTTTAATCTCATATTGTTACTGTATCTGACTTTGTTACCTAGCATATTGTATATATGTTTATTTGTTCATTTGAAATAGTAAAGGGAAGGGGGGAAAACAAGATGATTGGGGAGGGGAATGGGGACAAAAACATGAGAAGGGATATCAATGTGTGAGAAGTAATGCACCCTCTATCTGGCGATTATAACTGTAACTCCTCTATACATTACAATAAAAAAAAAACAAGAAAATCCTTTAAAATGTGTAGGTTGAGGCCTTACTCCCTTTCTTCTTCAAGAGGCCCTAAGACAACTACAGTGGCAACTGCAGTCCTAGAGGAAAAAGGAAGGAGAATGGGAGAGAGAGACAACCAGGCTCTGTTCCTACTGGAAGGAGAAGCTAACAGCTCTTGTGTAACTCAGAGGACTAGTGGGAGATGCCTTCATAGCCCCTGAAACACAAGGATGATTTTCCTTAATCTCCATTTCTCTAGGCTATGGCCCTCTCCCCTTCTAAGATTTCTCCAAATGCCATGGTACATTCTAATCTCATGGCCTCCTCTAACTCTGGGATTTCTTTTGTTTTCCTTTTTTTTTGTGGGGGAACATGGGGCTTGAACTCAGCCTGGGTGTTATCCCTGAGCTCTTCAGCTCAAGGCTACAGCCCTAACCTTGGGCCAAGCCTCACTTCCCATTTTCTAGAGGTTAATTGGAGATAAGAGTCTCAGATCCTTTTGTGCCCAGGCTGGCTTTGAACCTTGATCCTCATATCTTAGTCTCCTGAGTAGCTAGAAATTACACACATAAGCCACCATGTCCAGCTAACTCTGGGATTCCTAATCAGCTAAATATGGGCTGTATATTTGTCTTTTCATTAAGTAAAGCACACATAGGTATTATGAAGCAAAACATAGGACAGAATTAACTCACTTTCTTTTAATGCAATGGACTTTATATTAAGCTGGACTTTTACAAACAGATCATGCACTAGCAATGCCCTCCTCTTCCTCCTTCTCTCCTTCTCCTCCACCCCACCCTCTCTCTGTCATCTAAGACTGAGACTCAAAGTTGGTATCTGGCACTTTCACTCACTTGATTGGCACTCTGCCACCTGAGTCATGCCTCCGATCCCAAGCAATTTTTAAAGTGACTTATAAATTTCTTGTTTGACAAAGAAGTCTCCCACACATAAGTGATCTTGCTCCAGGAGCACTGTATACTGCCTCTCTTCTCCCCAGCCTTCTACCTTTAGTCATGCTCTTCTTCACTGATCTTACATTTCAAAGGCTCAGTCTGCTCTGCCATCTCAAATTCATACTGCTGAATCTGAGTTTTTGAATGAACCAAGAAGATAAACTGGTGAATAGCCTATCTTTTAATAGAAATTTCTCTCCCCAGAAGAAAATGATGACCGCTAATAGCCTTATTTTCTCCTGATGAAAATAGGAAATGTAATGGACAGCCAGCATGGTCTTTGATTAAAACACATGAGAATCTTTCATTTACTTAAATACATCAGTATGACAACATTTGTAAAATTTTGGCCCTAATGGCCTGTATATATATCATGGAAATTAAATATTATTAAGATGGTACATCATTATCCTGTATAATATCATTTTTAATGAAACAATTATATTAGAAAGAGTGAAATTATCTTTACCTGGAGAAATACCCTTTTTTGAAAAATGTTTCCGAAATTCTGTTCAACAGTTCCATAATTAAATCATTTAACATATAAACTTCTCATATGAAAATAGCTTCATGAAAATCAAAGATTTGGAGCCAGTAGAAAAACTGAAGTTGAACTGTTATACCCAACAAAGGAGAAAGAAGGGACTGAGGGGACTGAGGAAGTTGCTTCCATATTGCAGAAAGGGGCATGGCAGATAAAGGAACCTAAGGTACCATGGATTATAAGGCACCTGTAACGTGGCTGCCAAGCGACAGTATAGCTTCAGCGTAAAACTGTGACCGCCCGAATCAACACTACATTGTACTTTCATTTTCACATATGGATAAAATGGAGGTCAGAGAGAACCACTAAGTGGTATTAAAGCAAGATTTTCAGACAACTCAGTATAAAGTGCAGCTCTTCAGATTATTAATATAGAAATTCTCTCCAAGGCATAGGAGGTCCTAAGGTTCTAATGAATTTTTCTATATCATATAGACTGGCCTATGGAAAGAAATTCTCATATCTGTATGCTGATGAGCTCTAATTAATGTCTAGAATTTTTAGTTTATATGATGGACATTTTTAATCGATTTTTTTCTATTAATGAAATATAAGTTGTGATGAGGCATAAAATTTGAGGCCAGCCCTGGCAAAAGCAAACTACATAAAAAGGGCTAGGGACCTAGCTCGATTGGTAAAGCTCTTACCTAGCATCTACAGTACAGGCTCTGGCTTCAGTGTCCTGTGCTACATACCTACAAAAACAGCTCAATTTAGAAACTTAGAAAAATGTTAAGAATCACAATTAATCATCTTTGTCAAATTCACAATCAGTATGGATGACTTAATATATTTTTATCCATAAAATCTTTCCTTATATATTTATATCATTGAGATTATAAGACTAATTTTATATTTTGTTATTTAAAGCATCGCATAAACTCTATATTCTCAGAATCAAGCCCAGGCCCTGATACACGCTAGATAATCACCCCATTACTGAGCTCCATCCTCAGGCTAATACCATTTCTTAAAATTTCTTTATAACATTGTTCTTATTACCTTATTGCAGTTAGTGGGATATAATTAATGTAACTATGTCACACCATTGCATATTTATATAACTCCCAATATTTTTTAGTGATGAATCATATTATGATGGATTCTTTTATACTAAAAAAGTTATCGCTGTAGTGTTAAACTTTGGATCATGACTGTTATGAGGTGAACTGTACCTCTTTAAAAAGATACCCAACTCCTAATCCCAGTACCTATGAAAGTGAACTTATCTGGCAAAAAAAAAAATTCTTTACAGATGAGTATGTCACAAGGTAGTCACTACTCTGAAGACCCAAATCTAATCCAATATGACTACTGTCCTTATTCAAATGGATTTGGACACAAAAGACCCATGTGAATATAGGAACTCCATGGGATGATAAAGGTGGAGTTCTGGGTAATAACTTGAAAGCTAAGGGCCGTCTGTGGTTGAGGTAATCCACAAGAAGCTAAAGGAAGGGCACGGGGCAAGGTCCTCAGGACCACCTCATCTCCACATTGACGTTAGGCTTCCACCATCCAGAATATTGAGACAACTCACATCTATGGCTCAAGTTTGGGGTTTCTTGTCATGACAGGTAAGTCTAGGACACTAACAGTGCCCTCAGGATACATGCCCACAACAACAAAGCTTTGTTGTGAGGATGAGAATATTTTTCAGTTTCTCAATAGATTTTTGCCAGGTTGCATTTTCCAAATTTATGTTGATTTCCCACTGCAATAAATGGTGAATGAAAGTACTTGTCTCATCAGAATATCCCCAGAACATTGTTGTTTTGATAAACTTTGCTAATTTATTTGACAAACTGTATCATATTGATTTTGTATTCAAATTTCTTTGATTATTACTGAGATTAAGTACTGTCTATATTTATTAGCCATTTTTTCTTTTCTACATTGTGAGTGTGATGTTCTGTCAGGCCTCTGAAATTATGTCCACATTTAAGTTTTGGAGTTATGGACATTTTCCGTTTTCTGTTTGCATGAATTGTTTTAATAGCATAGATAGTACTTCTTTTCCTTGCCATACTTAATGCAAATATGTCTCCAATGTGTTGTGCTGTTTTTAGTTTTCTTCATGTCCTTTGGATATATATTCCAATGGAACAACATTTTTGGTAAGTGTGTTAAAATGCATGTATTATTTACTCTAGGCTGGAATTTTGTTCTAAATATAATTATACACTTTGTCTGGAATGTTAGCATTTTGAGATAGAAGAGTACTAACACGGAATACATTTTACTTGTCTGTTGTGTTTAGTTTGGTTTGGACAAATTTGTTTAATAACAAGATTTAATTCAGTGCCCTTTATATTTAATCCTTTGTCTTTCTCACCCCCACATGTTGAAATTTAATGTGAACATTACATTTACGTTTCTATTGTGTTTTCACGGATGTGTGTATATACGTAAAGGTATACCATGCTCCTTGAGCCTAGGAAATCCAATCTACCTAATATTCTCTCATTTCCCTCCTGTACCATATTCTTTTAGTGTCTAAACTTTATACTCTACCCAAATTATCCAGTAAAGCCAATGAAGTTTGTCTCTGGGACTATGTCACAGCCTTTTCCCTCTGTCTATTCCAACTCCCCTCTACTCCTGTCCAGAAATGTGGATCCCTGTACACAAATGTGGGCATTTCTGATAGATACCTTGTTTTTACAATCCCAGAGACCATGTCCCAGGAATCATGGCTGGCCTGTGTCTATAGCCCTAGTCACAGTTTTGCCTTCTACTGGTGACAGTAGAAGCCTGTAGGCTTCCTTGACACTTTATCAGCAAATTCAGCAGGCATATGAATGCACCAAGAACATTCGAGCCCAAAGACCCTCCTTCCCTGATGTACAAAACATTCACCTGGGGCTGGGATGTAGCCTAGTGGTAGAGTACTCGTCTAGCATGCACAAAACCCTGTGTTCAATTCCTCCTTACCATATACTCAGAAAAAGCTTGAAGGGGTGATGGAGCTCAAGTGGCAGCACATTAACTTTGAGCAAAATGTGTCCAAGGACAGTGCCCAGGACCTGGGTTCAAGCCCCAGGACTGGCCAAAACCAAACAAAAACAAAAAACAACCATTCACCTAGTCATCAACTTTTTTTTTTCTTTTGTCAGTCATGAGGCTTACACTCAGGGCCTGGGTGCCACTGTCCCTGTGCAGTTTTGCTCAAGGCTAGTGCTCTAACACTTCAAGCAACAACACCATTTACAGTTTCCAGATGGCTAATTGGAAATAAGGGTCTCATGGGGACTTTGAAGCAGTGCTGGCTTCAAACCATGAAGATGAGTAACTAGGATTACAGGTCTGAGCTACTAGCACCTAGCTCAGTCATGATCATTTGTGGTCTCCTCAAGGAGGGTTAGTTCAAATGGTGCCCAGCCATGGGTCTCAGTCATATAGATCAATAGTGGACATGAGTTTGTGGCCAAA
Source organism: Megascapheus bottae (assembly GCF_031878675.1). Taxonomy (NCBI): domain Eukaryota; kingdom Metazoa; phylum Chordata; class Mammalia; order Rodentia; family Geomyidae; genus Megascapheus; species Megascapheus bottae. The sequence continues at coordinate 34,282,878 of NC_143526.1, read as the reverse complement.
TCCAGGGGAAAAAAATTGAATATATTACTTTCCCATACCAAAATGATACTGCTATGGCAAGTCTATTTCTTCCACTAATCGTTGATTTAGTGGCTTCCATTGGTTTGTTAAGTAATTTTTTACTCAGCATCCACTGAAAAAAATCTTCATAAAACAAAACTCATCTTTGAATAGGTCACTTTCCTATTGAATGTTAGCATTTCAAGAAGGAAACAAGGAATAATTCTGACCCAGATACTGTTCAAATAAGTGTAAAAGTAGATTCCTGAGTGCCAGGATAAAGCTCTGTTGATAGTCAATATTATCACCAGCCTAGAAAATAAAACCTTAAGTTCAGTAGACAGCGATGCCCTAGTCACTCCAGCCATGTTGTACAAACCACCGTGCCAAGCCCATGGTCACATTGACAGTTGTAACTTCCTGTGGTTAGTAACTGACCAAATCAAGATCTGGAATCCATCGGCCTGAATCACAAATCCACACTCTTTTAACCACAGTGCATGTCAACAAACATCTGTTTACTGCACATGCTTACTGGACTGGAATATATAAGTGTAATATTTCAGAAATACCTATCTGTACATATTATCTTATAGATCATCTGGTTTTCCATTCCCCCTCCTCTGTCTCTCTCTGTCTCTGTCTCTGTCTCTGTCTCTCTCTCTCTCTGTCCCACAGCTCTTATGAAAGACATTCTGCTTTGGAGGACAGAGTCAGTGGAGAATTCTTGACTGGGCTAGAGATGTTCAAGGAGCCTCAAGGCAGCGTCTACCTCCCTCTGCCCATCTGCACAGCAGCCTTGGATGTGACATTCACATACCACCAAGGTCTGGGTTTATATCCCTGCTCAATCAACTCCTTGAGTCCTTGGGATATCTGAGGATAAAGATCTGTCTTCTCCCCTTGGGAAGGCCTGACAGTAGCTTCTGGGATGTCTGTTCCCAGTCATTGCCTTACCATCAGTTTGCTCAGTGAATCTTTGCAGCTGAAAAGGAAGACATCTTTCTAATAGTTGGGACGAGTTGGGGAATGAAGAGGTGCCTGGCTACTAAGCCATATAGCTTTTGCTGAGCAAAGCAGGCAGTGACCAGGTTAGAAGAAGTGTTGCCAAGGAGGGTTGAATGCAACCAAATCACCATTTGCCCCATCATAACAAAATGAAGCAGGAGGCTGTTTCTGCAGCTTTTCTCCTATTCTGCCACACCTCTTCTGGGAGAGATACTCCCAAATAAGCCAGGATAACATATCCTAGGAAAGTGCAAAGGTATCTTGAGAATTTTTCACTCTCTGTGAGTGAGGGAAGAGACTAAAGGTCACACAGGAAAGAAACTTGCTTGAACCTTGCAGCCAATATTAAGAACAAACCCAGAGCTCTTTCCACAGATGCTTTGGGAAATCTGTAGGCTCCACAAAGGAACCCCTGGTTATGGAGGCAGCAGACAGAACACTAGATCCATCTGATGGACTATTTCCACAGAAGTGTCACAGTCCTGGGGAAGAAAGACTAAACTGCTCCTGGTACAAAACAGGACTAGACAGCAGGGATATTCTGCTGGAGTACTCAAAGGCCAGAGCGGGCCCTAAGTCCAGCACCTGCTTTGTGTCAAGTCTACAGGGGGAATCTCAAGGTGCTTCCTAGACAGCATGGATACAAACTCTTGAAGGTGTGAGTCTAAAGCTGCAAAGCTGCTTGGACACAGGCATGGAGCTTCCCAGAAGCAGGATCTGGGAAGGGAAGGGTTCAAGCAAAGAACAAGTCTTTCCCGGATCAGCTCTAGCTTTCCAGTTTTCTACAGGGTCATTGTGGTTGTAAGTCTGAGTTGGCATGAAGTATCCAGGACACCTTGCATTCAAGATACAAAGAACTGAGAGTGTTAGTAGGTAAAAGCTCAGGCAAAAGAGAAGGAGGGGTTTGGGTAAAAGTGAGGAACAAAAAGAATATAATAAAACCCAAAGTAGAGTGACTTGCCATACAATGATTGTCATGTTTGGAATTAGGGCACATGTGCCATCAATTAGAAAGAATTGAGTTTGGGAGGATCTGAGCACAATGTAAAAGGGGCTGATCCCACTGCAGAAGCTGAAAGACAGGGTTCTGCAAAATGAACAGATATATTCCAGACTCAGGCATACATCAGTGTGGGTCAAAGGATAGCCTCCCTTGGAGAAGGGATGGTTTTACATATGTGACTGGTGAGAAGAGAGAAGGCCACTGACTGCAAGAAAGGCCTTAAAAATGAGCAGTAGTCTGGGCAGAGGCTGAGCTGGAAAAATCAGTGCTGAGGGTACTTATTAGAAGAAGCTACACTGACAAATGCAGAGTGTTAAACTAGTCCCATTTTCCATTTCAGTATCACCTCATAGTCCTCATCCTCCCTGTGAATACCTACCAAGAATACACTTTGCTAAAACTAATTGCTAAGGTGACATTACTTCACAGTGTCCCCAAGAAACAAGTACAGTACAAACTGTCAACTCTAAATCTACTGATATCTCCTAAGAGCATGGTGAGAGGTGATCAGAGAGGTTCCTTGGTTTCTTGCAAAATTTCAGAGCATGAGTAGTCTTCCTCCCTGCCCTCCCCCCCCCCCCCCCCCCGCAGGAAGCAAAGCATGTGGTCAGATCTATATTTGGATCTGGTTACTTCCCATATCTGAATGAGACACGTAGGCAGTAGGAGGTCTCACAGAGATGGGGACCTGTGCTGGTCTCTCTTCCAGCTTTCTGAAGAGTTGGATGGTCTTAGTGAAATGTGTCCAGGCCAAGCCCTTAGGGACAACACTGAACATGTATTTGGTCATATTTGATTCCTTTCTAGTTTGCTGTAGCCCTTCCCCCAGATAAGGTGGTGCAATTAGTAATGTCTGGAAATAAGAGAGGGATGGGGTTAGAGGGGGATATAAGTGAGGAATAGGAAATAACAGGGGAAAGCAGATCATTTTTGTGTTTGATATTTTCTCTGATTTTTGTCTGTTGTGCCCAATATCTTCCAAAGTACCTTCGATTTCTGGTGTGCCTGTATATGCTATCCCAGATCTTTCTTTCATTTTCCATCTCCATCCAACTCCATGGTACGAAAGGAGGAAATACTACTTTTCCAACTGGCAAAATTCATCAAAATGAATTGGCAACACCTATCAGCCTGAAGCAGCACTTTTCAACTTGCCCAGTAACAAATCTTTCTCAAGAAATTATCTTACAGGAAACAACACAGGATAAATTCTTAGCACAATATGATTCTTCCCCTCCTTTCACCTCCTCCCCACTTCAAAAAGATTTAACATCTAATTCAGTTTTTGACGAGCTGCTTCATCTCTGAAGAAACACTGTTGATCTCTGTTGGACCCCAATGGCCTTGAGCAGAACAAACTGAAGGAAGAGGAACGTGGCCCATAAGCAATGATAAATAAATACATTACCTCCGCCTCTGATGGAGCACCATGACCTCCAATGCAACTGCCAAGTTGCAGCTATTTAACAAAAGTCACCCTATTTTCCTGCCACTTCAGGGTCTCTGTGTGAAAAAGCAAGGAATAGATGCTGAAAGAGGCCATCACAGTTCTGTCAGAACTCACAGACAGCTGGTCTGGCTCTCATCAGAGCTGCTTTTCAGGTTCACAAAACCAGCCCTACTAACTTCCTAGGAGATAAAATATAGGAAAGGTTGTGTTCAGGAACTTTTTTCCCAATGAGCAAACCAAGGCTCGAAGAAATAGGAGTGGTTGTATATGCCTGAGTGACAGAGTTTAGCAAGTGCAAGTATCTGGATTTGTTCCTCAGAACCTGGGCAGAGGGGAAGAGGAGGGAGGGAGGATGGAAGTCAGAGGTAAAGAGGGGAGGAAGAGGCCAAGATCACATAGCTACAACGTGGCAGAAGTGGGAAATCAGATATAAATTTTGTTTAATAATAGCCCAGAAAGACTGAGTTGAAGGTTGGTAAAATTGTTTGGGTTTTGAAGACAGCATTAATTTTTATTTAGAATATAAACAAAACATAGAAACATGCTTGAATTCTGTAGAAAATATAGTATCTTCATGTAGTTACCTGAGAATAGCAAGAGGCCTTGGCCGCCATTCCTTTCCTGCCTTAAGAACAGGTAAACTGAGGATCCAGAGGCTGTTATGTTCAGCCCAAAATGTCAGAGCTAGTACTTCTTTGAACTGGCAAAAGCAATGACCTCTGAATCTCTGCTAAAGATTTATTTTGTCGTTCACCCTGCTGTGTTCCCAGAAGAAAATAAAAGACAGAGGGCAAGGCCTGTGGAACACTTTAGCTAAACAGGAGATGCACCAACCAGAGTGTGACAAACACTTTTAACAAAGAGCAGAGCGAGTCTGGGAAAATGTCCAAATTAGAAAGGAGGCCTTTGTCCATGGACTTGACTGAGAACTCACTTAACTTAACAGATAGCACCAGGCTTGGCACATAGAAAATGATGTAAACACTTGCGTACATCAAATGAATGAGTGACCCTTCCTGCAGGAAAAATGAAGAGGATGTGAAATCTCTCAGTAGCCCCCACTGTTAACACTCCTCACGCTTCATCTATTTTAGCATCTACAAAAGCCTACTATTATTTCCTTCCTTCTTTCTTTCCCTCTGTATCCCTGCTTGAATATGGAGCCAGAAGAGCAAGAATCTTGTTGTCCATTCACCAGCCTTCCAGAAGCACTCAGAAGCACCCTGCGCATACACATGCCTTTGTGTTCTGTTTTGCTAGACTGTTCATGTATAATTGTGTGTCTCTAGTGCTTTTGGTTGTGAGAGTAATTCATAAACTCATAAAATGATAGACTCAAAAGAAACTGGAGTAATGCCTGTAGTTATTCAGTTGAAAAAAAATAAATTCAAGGAAAAGATTTTTTTCCTCTCCTGTCCATGGCAGCTATGTGGTTCAGGACATATTAAATGATGCTCCACCTGTAGACTGATCTGTGTGTACATTGTTCATGCTTTTCTGTACACTTGGGAACTTACAGAGGGGAGTAAGTGTGGGTGGAGGTGAGAGTGAGTGAAATGTGTGCGTGTGCGTGCGTGCGCGCATACACACACACATTGGAAAAGGAGAAAATGAGACCATCAACTTTGTGGCAGATACTTTCCTAAATGAGGCTTTTAGAAAGAAGCCATTCTCACTGAACAGTAGTCAAGGGGATAGCTGCTACAGTGAACATGGAGGATTCTCAGCCCTCAGATGCTACACCTTGAACCCACCTCATCATCAGTGTCAGGCCATGCTTCCCCTGACTCTCCCAGCCATGACAGACAGCACAGTAGGGATATCTGCCCTACCCAGGATACCTCTACTGAAATGCCTTGATACTGAACTCTCCAGTAGCCTGCCTAGAACTCTGGCAGGGGTTTGAGTACCCTACCCCCTTCTTATCCTGCACCCATATCCCCCATCTCCCTTTGTACGCTCTTGTCATCTCACTTCCTATCTACTTACTGCATGCCTCCTGGTTTGTCCAGACTCCAGGTGACTCAGTCACATTAGTGTTCTTGATGCCTGGCTCACCTGCTACTCGTGTCTGAGCCTCACACTCCATACCGCTTTTGGCTACAAAGTCTCCCCACTTTCTATTGCAGCTCCATCTGTGCACAAAGCTCCCTTCATTCCCCAGCCTTCCCAGCAGGCTCACACAGACGTAGAGCATAGGTCAAAGCGCCAGGAGCAGGTGTGTTCTCAGCCACAGTCTGTACTCTGTGAACTGAAGGCTCACTGGGACTTCAAAGGCTCATGGGAGTTCGGGAAACTGGTAGAATAGCCAGATGAGATTCTATGAATGCAGGGGAAGTAAGAAAGTCCTTTTGCTATACTGTGGCTTTCCTACTCCCCAGAGCAACATGAAGTTCAGTCCACATTCCTAGGAGGAAACTGACATCCCTTGTAGAGTGACAGCAAAAAAGGGTTAAACTCAGAAGTGACCTTTCAACAGCCACAATGAGCCAGATACTGAGTTAAGAGTCTCACCTACATTTCTACCTTCAATTATAGCATATACTTAATGAAGGTAAGGTTTCCATCTTAGAATTAGAGATAGTGAAACTGTAGAGAAGCTAAACTCTCTCAAGGATACCTCATCAGGAATTCCATGCATTAAACTTCAATATGTATTGAAGCAGTACATTGAATAGATGTGTTTCTCAAACAAACCTAGGGCAGGTTTCAGAGACTTCAGAGTGACAGGGCAACATCTTCTAGAGGACAGGGGGTTCCAGGGAAGGACAGAGCCAGTGTTACAACTCTGGCAGAATAAGGCACTGCTTAGAACAAGTTAGCCTCACACAAGTTCTTGCCCAGGCCCTGTGGAAAAAACACAGACATCCAGAGTCAGATGCACACAAATGATAGAGTAAGGAAACACTGAGGCCAGAGAGGCTCCCTGCTCTGAACTCTTCCCAGGGACACAGGACTCAGAACTGACACAGCTCAGGACAGACGCTGAAAGACTGAGCCAAGCAATGCATTTTCACTCTTCAGCCCCAGAGGAGTCAAGGCCCTGATGGTCTGAGGTCAGGCTAAGTCTTTAAGAGAGAACTGGACCACAGAAAACCTTCCTTGGGGTCCTGTCTTTATTTCAGAGAAGTTTGCTACAGCTTGTGGACTGTTTCACAGAACTAGTTTTAAAAAAAGAAAAAAGGACTGGCCTACTCCACTGCTTCTACAGTGCTCTAATGCTTGTTTGATCTCAAAAGGGGAGCTGGCCCTCACCTGCTTACTTTTAGAGACCCATCCTGACTCTGATGGACCTCATGTTTTGTTACAACATAAAAAGTCATTGTCAGTGAGTGCTCACACTAGACATAATGTTACGTTGCATTCTTTCTGAAAATTTTCCCACGTAATTGGCACCAAGAAGTCTCAGATGCTAAGGTCTAGGAAGAAGCAGAGACAGCATAAAATGCTAGGATAATGTTGGACCCTGACCCTGATAGTTTACCCATGTAGCTACTCAGGTAGCTGAGATCTGAGGAATGTGGTTCAAAGCTAGCCCAAGAAGGAAAATCTGCAAGACTCATCTAAAATTAACTACCAAAAGGCTGGAAGTGGATCTATGGCTCGAGTGGTAGAATGTTACCCTAAAACTCAGAGACAACTTTCAGGACTTGAGTTCAAGCCCAAGGAACAATGCATGTACACATGCAAGCATGTGCACACACACACACACACACACACACACACACACACACACACACACACGAATAATAAAATTGGAGGTTTAGGAAGTTCCCTAATTATATCAGGGCCCTAGTAAAATTAGGCAGACAAAAGTCTGGTTCCAATGGTTTCTTTGTCAGAGAATGATTCTCAGAAATGATCAGTGGGTGAAATAACTATTCATCAAGCACAGTGTGTTGAGGAATGAGTTGGGCTGACAGCATGTCCCTGTGCTGTAGGCACACAGTGAAAGAAGTCCAGGCTCCTCAAGCTCTTGGGACAACTGGCAAGCCAAGTGACCCTTAGCCTAAATTGTGATCAAACAATTGTAAAGACGTAGGCCCTGGGGACTTGGAATGCATCACACTAAAGGCTTATAGGAACTACATGGCTCAGTGGGATAGGGCAATGGTATAGGTAGGGTGTAGCTGTGGGTAAGATATTAGCACAGGAATTAGGATGAAGGGTCTTTGGAGTACAGGATAAGAGGCACGTATTCTATAGGTGCAGGGCCCACTAACAAGACTGGGCATTAGCACAGTCTCACTGTCTCTTCCAATAGCTCACTCTGGCAAAGATCTAGATTAAAATGGGAAAGCCAGGAATCCAGTCTACCACAACCATTATGGTAGAAGAAAATGAGATCCATGAAAGAGCTACAGGTTCAGTGATGGAGAAAGGATCCAAAGTGAGGAAGTTCATCATCCTGGAAAATGTGTTAAAGTTTATCTGTCAAAATCAAGTCTCATTTTTAGGGACAAGAATATTTACTGTGTATTTACTACCTACCAATTAAATGCTATGCGAGAACATAATGATAACTATTATTATTTCATTTAGCAGATGAGAAAACTGAGTGTTAGAAGTATAAGGTAAAGCCAGGTGCTGGTGGCTCATGCCTGCAATCCTAGCAACTCAGGAGGCTGAGATCTGAGGGTCCTAGTTCAAAGCTAGCCCAAGTACAAAAGTTCGTGAGACTTGTAACTCCAATTAAGCACCGGAAAACCGGAAGTGGTTCTCGGGCTCAAGTGGTAGAGTGCAAGCCTTGATCTGAAGAGCTCAGGGACAGCACCCAGGCCCAGAGTTCAAGTCCCATGACCAAAAAAAAAAAAACCAAGTGTGAAGTAACTAAGTCTCAGCGCTAACTCCAGAATCTAGGTCTCAATTCTCTAGATTATGTCAGGACTAGAGAGTAGAGACAAGAGAGTTGAGGATGTCCAGTGCTTGATTCTGGGGCTTGATTCTCTGCCCCAGAAGTATTGACATTAAGGACAAGCTGACACTCTGTTTTGGGACTTCTCTGTTCACTCCTGACCTCTACCTATTAGAAAAACAAAACTATTTCTAAAATTTGCCAAGTGACCCTTGGGTGGGGCAGAAGGAAACCAATTGTCCTGGAAGGAGAGAATTCCACTAAGTCAGGGGCTAGAGTCCTTGCAGAGGTAGCAGTGATTCATTCATAATCCTGCAGACCAAGCTTCTTCATCTGCATATTATACTAAAGTGTGCATAGGTGGTAAGAACCATACCCTGTAAGCTCTTTCAACCTTATGTCCCAATGATGAGAAAGTGTCAAAGTTTAAGAGAGAAAAGAACAATTTCTCTGGAATCCAGAAGGTATCTACAGGAATTAGAAAGTTCAGAGTTTAAATGGGTAATTCTGAGTTAGTCATCTGAGAGCCCAAATTAGCTTCCCTTTTCTGCATATGAACTCCCCTTAGGTGTCCTGTTTAATGATTTAATGATGTCTGACTCTGAATTTCTTCAAAGCAGAGGAATTCGTACACCCCCTAAGGCAGTTTCTCCCTCCCTTGAGCAGCCAGTCCACAAAAACTACTCCTGGCTTCACTCCCTCCTGTAGCCTTGCCACTGGGGCCACCCCAGGCAATGCTTGGGCAAGCCCAGGCTCTGGGTTAGGTCCCCAGAAGTAGGTCTGTAATTTAGATGGAGAGTTTAGCCAAAGAGATGGAAGAAAGAGGGGAAGATGCTTAATGAGAGTCTGCAGCTTCCTTTCTCTATGCTAAGGAGGGGTTTCATTTTATATTCGATCATTCTCTAATGAAGATTTACTTTATATGAACATTCACATTTAAAGTAGAAGTATTTCTTTGGCAATAGACTTTCTATTATGGTTGATAGTGCTAAAAATAAGAACACTGAGAATTGAAGATGCATAGAATAAAACAAAGAAAGACAATGGACAAAGATATGCATGTAAAATGTTATACATATATAAAGAGCCTGGATGCTGTCCCTGAGCTCTTCAGTTCAAAGCTACTGTCCTACCTCTTGAGCCACAGCGCCACTTCTAAGATAAATGCTTTTTATCTGTAAGTGCAGAAGAAAAGTAAGATCCTTGGGAGGTAAGTGTGGTGATCTCTGTTTTACAGATAAGGAAATTGAGGTTCAGGCTGCCTGAGTCTGACACCTAACATTTCCCAGTAGGTGAAAGAGGGGTACTGCAGACTCCCCCACCTGTAACCTTTGCTCAATGAATCCCATTATTCAGAATTTATCTCTACTCCTTATGCCACAAAACCTCAACATTATCCAGTTAGCTCTTAGATCCTTGGCTCAAATGGGATTCTGCCTCTTTTTGTGCCAAGTCTCAACATTAATGCAGAAACATCTTTGCTCCTCAGCCTCTCCTGTCTGAATGAAGGTTCCAGACACAGTGCATGGTGTTTAGTAAAACCACCAAAAACTCAGCAAAGCCCCCATCATGTGTCAATCTCTTAAGTGTTTTGTGTACATGTACTCACTTATCCTCAGTGCAAACCTCTATAACAGGAACATAATACCCTCAGAAATTCATGATGGGCTCCTTTGTGAAATGGCTGAATCTAGGATAGGGATAGAAAATTTACAAGAAAAACCTGTGATATATAGTAGGACTAGAAAATAAGAACTCAAAAAAAAAATAATAGGCCAGAAGCTAGCACACTGTTGGTAAGGTATCTCAGTCACAAGAAACAGGGAAGCTACATTTTGAGATGTCGAATCAGCAGTCTTTACTGGCAAGACCACGTGGTGACTGCAAGTGGACTCGTGTCACAAAGACCTGCAGCCCCTCAAATACACGTAACACTGTCAGAAACCAGTGAGTCGTGAGAGCAGAAGAAAGAGCAGAAAAACAATAACCAACAAACCAGATCAACCCCAAAAGAGGCTGAAGTGGGACACCATAGTGACTACAGGAGAGACAGGAGACAGGAGATGCAGGACCAGAAGGAATGATGCAATGGTGCCTAAGCTGGTCAGTGCCTAAATAGTGTCAGGGTCAGGGGACACAGTCACAGTCACAGAGTCACAGTCAAGCGTCTCCCAAGTTCAGGCCACAGGGCTCACTAGTCCAGTAACATTTCCACCAAGTTTCTGCTCTTGCTTCTCGGAATTCATGCACACCCATCACTTGAGATGGGGCTTTACTTTCCTCCATCCTAACAGTGCCAGTTAAAGCCAGGTCCCTATCATCTACCATGTGGCCAACCTGGGAGAGGTTAAACCAGAATCTCCACTACAATACAATTCCAGGAATGTATCTAAAGGAACAGGACCCAGTTGAAAGCTCACTCAATAGGCCAAAGTTAGAACAATTTCAGCAACAAAGTACCTTAAAAATTGGATTAACACATACCACAAAAATAAATCGCCACGAGTCCATACTAGTATAAGTAAAGGACTAAAGATATAAGTTAAGGCAAAGAGATAGGCCTCTTACGTAGAAAGAATTTCAAGTAGTTTATATGGACACTCCACTCTCAAAGAAAGCCCAAGAAACAGTCACATCTAGGAACATGTCAGGACAAACCTGCAAATACTATGTGGGATTCTAGATCGTGAAATCCCAGAAATAGAATCAGTTATTAGGAGGAAATTAAAGAAATCTGAATAGAGTCATAACATTTAGTTGTTAAGAATATGTCAATGAGGGGCCTGGAGTTTGGAGTGGTAGAGTGCTTGCCTAGGATGCACGAAGACCCAGGTTCAATTCCTTAGTACCACATATATAGAGAAAAAGCTGGAAGTGGTGCTGTAGCTCAAGTGGTAGAGCTCTAGCCTTGAGAAAGCCCAAGGACAATGCTTAGGCCCTGAGTACAAGCAAGCCCTAGGACTGGCAAAAAAAAAGAAGAATATGTCAATGAGTTTATTAATAAATGTACCACAATATGATGCTAATAATAGGATAACAGGTTATGTAGGAATTCTTTGCCTTGGTATCTTTTAAAAATTGTTGTCATAATTGTTCTTTAAATCTGAATAAAATAAAACCAACCGGGAATTTTATGACAAATGATGCTTTTGTCACATAGGAGACAATGGTTACGTCTGATAAAACACCAGGAAAATACTTCTTACCAATCTTATCTGGTAAGTGAACTTGAAACCAGAGAAAAAGCCACACTTGATTGATTGATTGATTAGTTTTATTTATTGTTACTCTGTGTGTGTGTGTGTTGTGTGTGTGTGTGTGTGTGTGTGTGTGTGTGTGTGTGTGTGCATATGGATACACTGATATTGGGGCTTGAATTCCGGGCCTAGGCAATGTCCCTTCACTTTTATGCTCAAGGCTACCACTCAATCACTTGAGCCATGGCTCCACTTATAGTTTGGAGGATTATTAGCTGGAATCTCATAGGCTTCCTTGCTCAGGGATGGCTTCAAACCACACTGGATCCTCAGCTCTCAGCCTCCTGAGCAGCTAGGAGTGCAAGTGTGAGCCACCCACACCTGGCTGAAAGGCATGCCTTTGAAGATTAATGAGGCCCATGGGGTTTAGTGTCCTGCTTCCAAAGATGATGGTGCTTGGACACTGTTGGGCTTCCCCAAATTCAGAAAGACGAGAATAAAGATAAGTTAATTCGGGGCTGGTAATATAGTTAGTGACAGAGTGCTTGCCTAGCATGCATGAAGCCCTGGGTTCGATTATGTGGTACCACATGCACAGAAAAAGCTGGAAGTGGTGCTGTGGCTCAAGTGGCAGAATGCTAGCATGGAGCAAAAGTGTACAGGGGCAGTGCCCAGGCCCTGAGTTCAAGCCCCAAGACTGGCAAAAAAATAATAATAAGTTAATTCACTTGTCAAATGTTCCCTGTTGGCAGTAAGATAATTGTTTCTTCACTCGGAAAGTATCACTTCTTAGTGAAGACAAGCATATATTTTCCTGTTTCTTTTCCTGTTCCAATTTAGAGTTCTCAAGTTACTCACCAATCAGAGCCATATTCACAGCAGTGAGACAAGGCAGTCATGGGGTATTTTGCAATGTTAAGCACTTCACATGACTCTGAAATTTGAATACACATAAGTCTAGACATAACACATGGGAAGCATGATATTAATTTTTTGCACTGACAATTAGATGCTGAATCCTGGAGTTGTGAAAATTCCATGGAATTTTAACTAAATCTTCAGTACTGTCCCTTTATTATTTAGAATAATAAAGCCATCCATTTCATCTGTGCATTTTATCTTTAGAAAGGAACATGTTGTTTGGTCTGTTGCTTTAAAGTGATACTTTTCAATATTTTAGAAACCAGTATTTCTCTGAAAGCATTTAAGATACTTTTTTTTTTGAGATAAGTCTCCCTAAGTATTCCAGACTGACCTGAAACCATAATCTTCCTTCCCTAGCTTTCCACACTCTGTGATTACAAGCATGTACCAACAAGTACAGCAATTTATAATTTTGTACATTTATGCTTTTTTCATTTTTTCCTATTTTTGACATTGATTTCAATTTAGATTTTCAATGGATATGAAATGTGAATACATAAAATGCACAGATATTTCTAAGTAAATTTTATTTTATGTTATAGTCATTTAGGCTATTCTTTACAACAGAACAAAATGTATGTGAAAGTGTTCAGTATAACAACATAATTAGCCATGTTGGTTGGATCTCCAAAAAAAATAAATTTTATTCAATAGTATAATAAAACAATTCATGGATTGTATATATGTTTATTATTCACCTAATATATTTATTTCCCTACCACACACCCATCCCCATAAGATCATAATTCAATTAAGGTGTATTCTATATTTTGATTCATATTTATAGTTCAGGCATGTAAATATCTCACATGTTCATCTTGAAAGTGTTTCTTCTCAGAGTAGGAGGACATAAAATATTTAATTCACCAGCGTGTTCTCTTAATGTGTAACTTTGGAATGCATAGTCATTGATGGAAAGCCCTGGCTTAATACTCCATATCCTGGTCCCTGCAGACACAATGGGAAGGGGCTGGCTTCAAGGACTGTTGTGCAGCATGTGTACATAGAATACATACAATGCTTGGTGTAGGGCTTCACTACTAGTGATCTTGGAAGAGCCGGAGAAGTTCTTGTTATTTGGAGATAATTGCTATGTTCCCAATTCCACTAAATGCACTGGCCCTTTAAGGTTTTCAGGCCTATTTCCTATTAATACAACTTCTGGACTCTGGGTACAACATACAGAGAACAAATTCCAGGGCTTCAGCAAAGGATGGGAGCCTCTCTGGTACCCCCACAAATCATAGCTTCTCTCTTTAATCTTTACAAAGGTTAGAGTCCTGTCTCAAATAGCTGCAGAGAAAATACAAAACAACAACAAAAAGAAGAAAAAAGAATCCCTGAAGATCAACCTTGAAGTTGAGGAGAGGGGAGTCTCTCATCAAAGTTAAAAACAAATATAATCCCTCTTTTCCTACCACAGACAGTTAGGCCTCTTGTTATGTGCTTTCACCCAGGCTATCTCTACTGACCATTCACATGAAAGCAGGAGGCAGAATGAACCCACATTTCCATGCCCACCCTGCTCCCTGCTTCTTTCTCTTCCGGAAGGTCCTGGCAATATCAATTGCTGTCACGTTGGAATTTAAAGCAAACCAGTACAAACTTGAAACAACTTTATGCAAATGATGGATGGGTTGGATGGGATTTTTTTTCTTCTCTACTTGCATGAGATTTCTGTAAATAGTATTACAATCCTAACATACTTAATATTATTCCTTAAAATCTATTCAACAGCAATGTTTGGCATCTAGCTTTATAATAAAAGGTATCAATTAGAAGCTGTCGATGTTTTCAGAGGCAATATCTAATTACAGTCACTTGCTATAGGCTATCTTGTTAAAAAATTTGAGCAGAATGAGTAAGTATTCCTGACAAGTTCAATGCATTATTAAAAGTGTAATTACTCAGTTATTGCTCATGTAATCCTGGGTTAATTATGTGACTTCAAAATTCATCACTTTTATGTTTATTGAACTTTGATAAGTTCACCCATATCTGATTTATCCCAATGAGCCATTCCTTTTTTTTTATTATTTCAAGCTTAATCTTTCAGATGAGTTGGTTAGAAAATGAACAGACTTTAGAATAGTTTAGACCCAGAGCTGAAAGCAATGATTATCTTGCAATGGAAGAGTATCCAAAATGGACATTTGTAGATGAACCTGACAAGAACAGGTGGAGTTCATAGAAAAATAATTTTAAGTAACTGCCAAGTTAGCCAGGTAGCTAACCCTTTACTAATTAATTTTCTATTCAAATTAGAGCCAATCTTGGCCAGTGGTAGAGCTCTGTTTCTTGTACCTAGGTTTTAAATACTATCAAGACTCTATCATATCACTCTCCACGCATACCACTGATAAACCTTGAGAAAAGAGCACAAAAGAAGAGTTGAGTGAGGTCAAGATTCACATATTATCTCACACCTGTATAAGAACTTACTGTTCTTCTCGTTTAATATGGAGGGAAAGAACATGAAATAGGAAAACAAAATCATTTTCCATACTCTCACACACACAGTATAGCAAAGAACATACCACTGTTAGTCATCAAATCCTGTACAGGTATTTCCTCCCACAATCACCAGTGAGTATCCTATAGTTCAATGAATCTCAGAGACTATCTGCCTGGGCAAAGTGTGAGAAGACAAAAGGATAAGGCCCCAGTCCCAAAGACTGCCTGTCTACAGACACCAGAAAGAAGTCCTAATTTGTCATCTGTATTTCTGACTCACTGACTTCCACACCTTCTTCTGATTAATTGCTAGAGCAGTTCACAGAATACACTTCAATCCCAGAACACACGATATAATAAGGGTTATTGCAAAGGATACAGAAAGGGGTGCAGTGCTTCATTACTTTCTCTGAGTACAGCATTCCAGGCATTTCCATATATCCTACAACTCAGGAACCACCCCAAGCCCCATCGTTTGGGAGTATTATGGGGGCTTCATTGTATTAAATATGGTTGAATATATCATTGGTCATTGGTAAGCAGCTCAATCTTCAGCAACTCTTACCTCACAAAAAAATCAATGGAAGGATGGGGGGATGGATGGATGATGAATAAACAGTTGGCAGGAGAGATTGATAAATTGACAGAAATTTATTTTAGAAGGACAAGGACCTTACAGTCTTTAAGTGTTGCTTTCCCCAAACCAGCCTCCCTAAACACATCCATCAACTTTTCCACACAGCTCTAGTAACAGCTCCATCATCTGCCATCCTGTGACAGACATCCGGGTTTTTCCGATTTCACAATTCAAAGCAACATTTCACCCATCAGAGGCTTGCAAGGCAACTCTCACAAACAAAATGCTCTCCATCCTTTCAGTTAGTCCTCTGATGGTTTCTGTGTGAGCCAACATTTTGGTCACCACCACTCATGGAGTATAAAGTCCCGTGCGGGTAACTGGGCAGAATTTCAGACTTCTCCCAGCGGATTCTGAGAACACTGGCTCAACATTACCTAGGAGTCTGTTGCAATAGGCAGGTGCTTAAGATGGAGAAGAAGCTCTAGGGGATATCTTTAAATTGCCTTCTACAAAACAACTGTTGCCCAGGGCAGAGCACTGGATCGTTGTTACTTATCCTCCATTGCTGAGGTAACTTTTGGCCACATTGCAAATGGACTCCTCATTTGAGTTACTGCTTCCTTAGGCTCTCTTGGATCTTCCTATGTCATCAGGCTACTGAGCTTGGTTATAGGAGAAATCATCTCTACCCAGGGAAACCCACACAGGCAAGAATGCAGTCATTACCCTGGCTTTAGGGCAGCTGAGGTGATAAATCCTACTTGATTTCCTTTTAGAGGAAGCATCTTCAATTAAGTGAGGATTGATTTTCTAATGATTTTCTTTTCTCTTGTTGGCCATTGGTACCATACTTGAACCAGCTCCAGCTCTACCTTGTATGCGGGAGGAGAATAATTAAGTCATTGCTGCAATTGCTAAAAGAAGAGTTGGCCTCAAGTATGAGAAACAATGTAATCCTTTTATTTTGAGCAGTGCCTATGATGGGTGGAGAAATGGATCCACTGACAGGAGCCAAAGCTTTCATTCCCTCTGGTTGGAAATGTGCAGATTCATGGGTGTTGAAGGTTCTTTGTAACCTGAGGGTGGTGACAACATTTGTATCTGGGCCATCCAATCACTGTGGTGTATAACTTGAGACAAAGATATCAGGGAGGAGAGTGGGGAAGGGGTCAAAAACAGACAAAAAGTAGACAGAAAAATTAAAATATGAATTGCCATCACCTACTCCTCATGCCTATTTGCTACAGGAAAATGTCCTTTGTGACAGAGTTCACACACCAAATGCAGCGTTTGGTTGATACACTAATTCATGAGTAGAAAGGAGAATGGAGGGAGAAGTCCGGTGATACTGGCTAGCTCTACATAAGAAAGGGAAGGTCAGGGCCAGGAGTTTGGCCTAGTGGTAAAGTGCTTGCCTAGCACACACAAAGACCCAGGTACCACATACATAGAAAAAAAGTTGGAAGTGATGTGATGGCTCAAGTGGTAGAGCTCTAGCCTTGAGAAATGTCCAAGGACAGGGCTCAGGCCCTGAGTTCAAGGCCCACGACTGGAAAAAAAAGAAAGGGAAGGTCAGGTTACAATGTGGAGGAATACTGAAGGCTGGGAGGATCATGAGGAGACAAGAAATTCAGATTGACACAGAGAGAGACATCAAAACATGCTAACTGGATCCAGGTACCTTAGAGTAAGTAGCAGAATTGTCAGGACATACATGCTAATAAAGTTAATAGTAATGCATTGAACATTTCAAAATTGCAAGATTTTTGAAGTTGTAGCCACCCAAAACACAAATTAGTGGACATGTAATTAGCATGACTGAATCTTTCTATAATATCAACAAAGATAGAAACATTGCAATGTAACCCCTAAGTATATACAATGATTGCCAATGAAGAACAAGAATAACTACAAATGGAAACATTGCTCCTTCTCTCTTGAGCTTAGAGTCTGTCATAGAATACAGACATATTGTCAGAGTCTTCTCTTTTCATGATAATTGAATAGCAAATGTAAACACAAGGTGCTGGGGAAGAACTTTCCACCCCTGGAGTTTCTCTAACAAAACATCTATTCTCTGAATCAGGTGCACAGGTGTCTTGGCTCACTGCTGCCACACAATGGCCATTCTTATCTAATTCAGGATGGCAGACTGTGGTCTAAGAAGCCCCTATGTGATTCACAAAAGACTGATTTAGCGCTGATATACTAAAGAAATGTCATGTTTCATCTTCATAGATGAATAACTTCACCCTGAATCCAGGTATAAGTGGTGTGGTGTGAAAGACACAGACCATGGGATTAAACCATGAATCTTAGCATTCAAAAATTACCACAGAGAGTGATAAGGAGAACAGAGGGAACCAAAAAAAAAAAAAAAAAACCACTAAAATACTACAGGTCTGCAAGTACTATTACTAGCCTTAAATAGATTCATCATACCAACCATTTATCAAATGTCTGCCATGCCCAGTGGCTAAGACTATGTGGATTTGACACACCACCCTGTGGCAGCCTTTTAACAATAGATACTATGATTCTCAGTTGATACAAGGTGAAAATAAGACTGAGTGGGTTCAAGGACATTTTTTAGGCTTGTCAATGAAATATTTGAGTCAGGTCTCAAACCCATGTTTGCCTGACCCTTAATGTGGTTGTCTTTAACCAAGCCTTCTGAACAGTTCTACCTGACTCTCGAATGGAGTTTAATTTACTTTCTAACATTTAATGCTTTTAACTGACACATAATCATATATACTTATAGGACAGAGTTTCAATATATCTAGGCTTTTAGAAGAACAAAGTATGCTCATGGAAGCCCAAGCTGGCTTCACACTTATTATACTTCTGCCTAAAACCTCCAGAGTGCTCAGATTACAGGCATACAAACCATGGTGGGCTTGTACATGTACTTCAGATTACAAAGTAACATAGACTACTCACTTAGAACTGTGACCAAACAAATGTGAATTGTGCCGTATGAAAATATTACAGGGTATACTATAATGCTATGGAGATGCATAATGGTGAGCTATCTATTAGGCTAATATGTATTGATAATGCTAATATAATTAGCATATATCAATATGTAATAGATATAAGTTAGTAGATGGTCAGATGAAACATGATGGATAAAGAGGCCATGCCTTAGGTTCCTCTGATAATAGAGCCTGACAGCAGCAGACAGGAAGTCCCTGCTTCTGGCAAGCCACCATCTTCCCCATTGAGGAACTGCTGCTTTGTTGGGACCTGAGCTTTAGCTTCACTGATTAAACCTCTGTGTTTCACTTTGAAAAACACATACTTCATATTTCTCCTTTTTGAGACTCACTGTTTCCTCCATGGTTTTATCTTAGATGCTAGTTAAGAGTTAAGTTCAGAATTTAGGGATCTTTCTGGTCCTAGCCAGCTACTTGAGTGTTCAGCCTCCTAAAAAGTCTTCCCCAGTTTCCCACAGTGGACAGAACCAGTAAGGGAGGGGCTGTCTATATGGAGGCTGAGAGGAAGAAAGGTTCATGTTCAAGTTTTTTTCCCCCACCAGAAGAGTCTGAGAATGTCACTTCCAAGGTAGCACCTTGGAGTTGAAGGCATAGGCAGGGAAAACTAGCCTGCGATCCTTCTATCAGCAATCCCTGTCCATGTGAGGTATGACTGGCCCAGACAAAGTCTAGGTCATAGCTCACGTCCTCCCCTATCTCTGTCTCATTCAAGAATCCAGACCTCACCCTCTGAAAACAGGATGTCATTACAAATCATGCAGCTGCCTTGACCAAACTGATAAGTCTTGCCTTGATCTCCCCCACATGCTCTGAATCCCTTCAGCCTTTGCTTTTGATCTCTTCTAATTTATATCAGCCTTATACCTCTTCCTTTTGACCTCTTCCTTACAGTAACTGGTGCAAAGAGTTCACGTTTCCCTCAATGGATGCCTTATGCAAAGGATTTTGTTGCTCCTCCCATTGAAAGGTGGAGCCTAAATCTCTGCTTCCTCTGTATCCATCCTCATGATTAGTTTCAACCTATTAAATAGGGTAGAATGCACATCCTAAGGCTCAAAGACAGCTTGCAGTTTCCACTCATCCTCTTGGAATCTTTTGATCACCATGCTATGCAGAAGCCAGGATTAAAGACAAACAATAAAGAGACCCAACCTTCAGAGATGTCCCAGCCCTCCTGTCAGCTGACTTCAGCTATAGAAAAAGTAATAAATTACTGCGGCAAGCCACTGTCTCAGAAAATAGCTGGTTATGCAAAAA
Organism: Megascapheus bottae; assembly: GCF_031878675.1. NCBI lineage: Eukaryota > Metazoa > Chordata > Mammalia > Rodentia > Geomyidae > Megascapheus > Megascapheus bottae. The sequence continues at coordinate 34,263,151 of NC_143526.1, read as the reverse complement.
CAGGTATTTTCCCAACTGTAGAACTCGAAGTGGCAAAATTTCCCCTCCATCATGTCTTCATCACAAGTGTGGCTCACCCCATCCCAAAGAAAAGTTGTCTGTCTTTGCCAAAAAGCAACTAGTACCTTGATTCCTCCACTGTCAATTATCTTCTTTATGAATCTCCTGTCCCTTCATGGTCCCACCTCTCCTTTAGTTGTCCTATGAGCTCATCATTGTCTTGTCATCTGATGGGTCTCAAGTATAAGTTCCAGCCCTAGACAGAGTTCCAGCTCTGCCATATACTATCTGATTGTGGATAAGGGGTTTAACTTCTCTATACATAAAATATAAAGTATTTTAAAATGGGATATTCATTGAGTGGAAAAATCATACCTATTACCAGCCAAGATCACAGCTCCCATTTTTGACACCTAATATCTGCAGTGATCCTATTTTCCTAGAGAGGTAAGATTAACAAACAAAACAGGTGTGAACTGCAGTGTATCAAGGTCTTAACTCTGGAGTTCAGATGAAAAGATGCCCTGTTGATCTAATCAAATAGTATGAGATCCTACCCTGAACATTTCTGCAAACAAAGCCTGACTTAATAGCTGTGTCTCCCTTCCTGGATTTCAAAATAGAAGCCTCAACTTGCTCTCATCTTCACTATAGAACTTAACATAGGCCTTAAAAAATGAATGGTGTAGCTGGGCATGGTGGTTCACTCTTGTAATCCTAGCTACTCAGGAGGCTAAGATCTGAGGATTAAGGTTCAAAGCCAGCCCGGGCACAAAAGAACCTGAGACTCTTATCTCCAATTAACCTCTAGAAAACAGGAAATGGGGCTTGGCCCAGGGTAGGGCGGTAGCCTTGAGCTGGAGAGCACAGGGACAGCACCCAGGCCCAGAGTTCAAGCAACATGACCCCCACACACACACCAAAAAAAAAAAAAATGAATGGTGTGTAGAGGTTCTATGAACCCTTGCTGATTGAGAGAATAACTGGCCAGGCATATACTGCATCTCTGGTGACATGTGTCAGGGTTTATAACATATAAATAAGTCAGGTGAACATCTCTACTTCACAGATGTGTTCTTTTTTCACTTGAATTATTCAGTCTTTTGGGGACATGATTCCTAATCTTGAGCATATGTTGTTAGGGGTTTGGCACACATTTTTCCCCTGTAGAAAAGGAATGGAGATGAGAACAGGTATGGAAATACCAAGGCCTGTGCCTGTTTTTCTGCACTGTGTTCATGGATGGGGCTCAGGAGAGTAGCACTTAGAATCCTAGCTGTCCTGTTATTTTGGGAAGGGAAAATGGGGCAGGTGGACTGTTCTCTCTACAGCTGTGTATTGCAAGTCTGGGGGAAAGTGAGCCAGTTCAGACCACCCAGAGTCTAAAGCAGAATAAGAATACAAACCTTGAGCACCTGGACTGGCTGAGGAACAGCCATTTTCCAAGACTCAGCCCCCACTGCTTTAAGCAAATAAGGAGTCTCAGCTCCTTTTATTAGGTGAATGGGAAGAGAGAAAATTGGGGTGTAATAGAAAAGTAACTATGCACAAATTTTATTTCAGCAATGAAAATGCTATTTAACTCCACTCTGTTTTACTCTGAAGCTTGGTATCTGGAATAACTCAAGCAATGATGACGACCTTAGGTATTTCTTTTAATTATTCCAGTGCTACCTTGCTGCCCAGCCCTATTGCAAACACCCAGCCTCTCGAAGCAAAGCCATTCTAACGATTTCGATTAAATCCTGGCCTCCTCCCAACCACACACAAATTAAAAGCATTACTGGACGATCCTAGCTCCAGCTCTTGAAAGTGTTGTTATATAAAGAAGAAGGAAGGTTGCCAAAGGCTTGTTGGCATTTTCCCAGTCACAGGGGAGAATTAACCCTTTGGGTTGCTAGGACTAAAAGACTTTCTCCAGTCTCTTTTTTTTCAACATTTCCTACAAGAACACTTTAAACAGATTTATGATGTAGAAGGTATTGCTGAATTTTTTAAAGAGTACACATTCTCCTTTCTCCAAAGTTTGAGGGATATTAGCTTTTCCCAGAGGAAAAGGCTGACTATCTTTCTAGCTGGGAAGGAAAATATGGTTCAGGAGACAACTGCAGGTAAATAGTCTTGTTGGTTTGGGGACTTCAAAAAACAACACTCGGTTGTAACTTTTTCACCTTAGATGCAGCCTCCTTTAAAGAAATCGAAAATCATTCTGTAAGCTCTGCTCCCCATAGAGCCTCCTGAGATCTTAAGCTCATAACCCCATGCCCTCTGCACCCTTGAGGGGCCAAAAAACTGCTCTGGAGGAAGATGGTGAGAGGTAAAAGTATATAAGCCGCTCTGAGAGGAAAAAGCAGGCCCCATTTCCTAGACCCAGGAGAGGAATCTGATGGCATGAGGCCCACATGAGGCCATTCAATCTATATAGAGCAAAACCTGACATCATACTTTGGTGTTAGGGCCCACCCTCCAATTCTCTTCCAATGGGTCACTTCTCAATACTAGGAATGCTGCTGAGGGTCACAGATTAGCCAAGAAGGCAAAGACAAAAGCCAAAGGGAGAAAACAACACCTTTCTGAAGTCTCCTTATACTCCTTCCCAAGAGCACCTGCTACCTTCTTGACCAACACCATGGAATAGTGTGGTTGACCTTATTTATACAGAACCACAGGGTATAGCCTCTCCTATCTTTTATCTTATACTACATCCTCTTCTCTGTGTGTGGTTGTAGGTTGTTCATTCTCATGGCTGAGGTCCATTGAATAAGAACTCCTCACACAAATATTGAAATATGCCTTCCTTATGGCTGATAGACGCTTGTAATGTCAAGTATTTTTAATAGGCTACATGCTCTCTGGTCCTGTCAGAGATTTTCCCTGTGCCATCATTGAGCATTTATTAAAGTCCAAACCTATCTTTGCATAGCGTGAAGGGAATGCTACCTAGACAAAGAGTTACTCTCAAACTTCAGAGTTATGGTGGTATTTGGAATCAGATCACAGTTTCTCCATAGTTCTTCTGTCTCCATAGAAAACAGTTCAGTTGGATGAGTATTTTTTGGCTTTTTCATTTCAATCAGAGAAGAGATTAAATTTGACATGACCACTGATCCTAAGGATGAGGAACAGATTTCAATTCTTCTGTATCATCTAGGAAAACTAGTTCCCCAGGCACTGCCATGTCTACATCGTCCTTTGGGTCTGCATCTGTGATTCTTTAATGTTGTCTGCCAATAGGAAGAACATGTGCCCATGATACTATGTTCAATATAAACAAAGAACTGATACCTAGATATTCTAGGCATGAACACATACATACACTCTCTCCATATTGCTTGTAAAAAAAAAAAAGAAGCATTGTATCATTGGTTAATTGCACAACAACATGAAGATCCATTAGAACACATTCAGAAAAGACGTCTTTCTTATCACAGAAGTTAGGCTAGGGAACAGACAATACTATGGACCTGAGGACTGAGGTTATAGCAGTCTGCTGCTCTGTGTGTCTCAGGTCCAAAGATGAAATTATTCCCTGTCTCATTTAGGAAAGCACTCTCCTGTTGCCCTCTATCAGTGGGTTTCCACTCAAAAGCCCATCCTGTTGCCCCCACCCACCAGCAAGATGTTTTATTTATAAGCCGATATCTTAAGGAGCCAGCAGAATCAGAAACACACCTTGTTTCCTATTATTCATGAGCCTTTGGTAGTGGGAGGCTATAGAGGCAGATGAGAAAACCTTTCAATCAAATCTCGATTTTAAAAAAAAGAGTTAATTAGGGAGATTATACCCCATAATTATGTCAACTACATGGACAGGACTCAGCCTTCCTGGCTAACTATCATAAAGCCATCTTTTGATCCTTTCCAAAGGTCAATGATGCCCTCTTATTGGGTGAACAGATCAACCTATTCCCAGGTACATATGGCATATAGTTCTTAGAAGACTCTCTGAAAAGGTAATATCTGATCATAAATGGCACAAGCCATGTGAAGACTTCAAGCTGAGGCAACCGCATGCACAGGTACCCTAAAACAAAAAGGATCCTCTAGAGTAACAACCTTCTATGCATGGGAAAAGAGTGATGGACACAGTGTCTCATGCCATAATGTCTCTTATTCTCCTGATGGGTTATAAGATCCTTAAGAGCCAGATCTTTTTTGTCATTTGTTTTCCTCTCCTCTATTTCAGTTCCTGTCCCAACATGCTGCATGCATATTAGTATGTGTTCAACAAATATTTATTATTTTAATGACTTACCAGGTTTGAAGAAGATAATAAATGAACAGGAGGCTGCGTATGGATCTGGGAGGGCAGAGTGGAAGAATAACATCATAGGGCCTAAGACTGAACTGAGCAGGAGAGCAGAGAGTATATTTCACCCCCCCCCCCACTCCAGATGGAGAACAAAGCAATCAGCAAACAGTTGTGTGTGACAGCTCCAATGAGTTATGAGTACCTTGGAGGCCCTGAGCACGCAGGAGACTATTGTGGCTTGAATTCAGAGCCTATGCTATCAGGTTTTTCTTAGTTCAAAATCGGTGCTTTACCAAGATCCACACCTCCACTTCCAGCTATTTACTCCTTAACTAGAGATAAGTGTCCCTAGAATTTGTCTGGATGGGCAGGCCTAGAACTTAGATTCTCAGATCTTGGTCTTCTAAGTTAAGATTACAGGCATGAGCCCGTAAAAAAAAAAAATATATATATATGCATATACATACATGAGCCTATGTGCATACACATATATATGTATATATGTAATTTTAAATGCAAATAAAGCAACTATGAATGTCACACATAACTATAAAAGTTGTAATAATCTAAAATAAAATGTTAATATTGAGTGCTGGCATGGACGCTAAGGAAGTGTCATTAATTACCACTTGGCAGAGAGTACTTTGGCCATACTTATTCAGAAAATAACTTGGCAGTTGATCACCCGAACAATAAAAGGCTCCTACACTGAACTTAGTAATAAGAATTCTGAAAATACACTCAAAGTAAACTTCCTAAATTAGAAATGCTATATGTCTGAAAATACACATTCCAAAATTATTTATAAATGTGAAAACACTTGCAAGCAACTTATACATACAGAAATAGGAAGATGGATAATTTAAGTTATATACCCAAAAATAGAAGGATGGATAATTTTATATATATAAATATATGTGTGTATATTTAAATATGTATATATATGTTTGTGTGTGCACAAATATATATATTCACAGTCACTGGAATTTTTATGAAGTAACAATTGAAATTTTCTAGCTGGAACAGAGAGGCATGCTTATAAAACAAGAAACTGAAACATGGATATACAGACTTCATGATTTATATTTCAAGCATATATTCACAGGTGGACAAAGACAAAAAGTCAAGCTGAGATGAAAGTTGCTTCATTTGGCTTATGGCAATATATTTATTTGAGAAATGCACAGGAATCCTAAATTGGGCATTGGAATAACTGAGAATTTCTCACGTGACCTGATACAAAGTACAGAGATACTGCAAAGTTTGGGAAAGAAGAAATTGAGATACATACTAGTTCAAATCTCACTATAGCACTAGACACTGAGATTCATGCTGATGGTCACAAATCATCTAAGCGCAGTGTTTTATTTTAGCATAGATATTCAGGCCACAATTTCTGGGTGACTTTGACTTAGTGAGGCCAGGCATTTCCTTTTGCCAGTCCTGGGCTTGTACTCAGGGCCTCAGTGCTATCCTTGGGCTTTCTCAAGGCTAGAGCTCTACCACTTGAGCCACAGCACCACTTCTGGCTTTTCTCTATGTATGTGGTATCAACGAATCGAACCTGGGTCTTTGTGCATGCTAAGCAAGTACTCTGCCACTAGGCCAAACTCTTGGCCCTAGGCATTTTGTTTTCTAGACAGATTTCACTGTGTAGACCAAGCTCAGAATCCTCCTGCTGCCACCTCACTAAGGCTGGGATTCCAGGCCATCACCACCATGCATGACTTGAGTTTATACTTCCAAACAGATACTCAAGTGACTGAGAGATCAACCAGAGCTGAAAAACATCTATGGACTCAAGTACCGCTAATGAAGTTACAACTGGGCAACCATTTGCTCAGTGATTTTTCTGTGTCCCAGACTGTTACTGTCCCTATTAGTCCTTCTAATCACTTGATGAAGTAGAAGCTACCAATATCCCATTTTACAGGGGAGGGAAAGAGGAGGACATCATGCAGACAAGAGCCTAAATAAATCTTCCTTCCATTGGAACTTGACCGAACAAGAATACATTTCTTAGATTTCTCTTTCTCAGGCTCCATATAGGTCTATGTGCTTTTGAGTGCTCAGAAGAGAATAAGTTGCATAGCTGATCACCAGGAAGAAGGTTCTGGCACCCTTGCTTTGAGGAAGGACAGGATGGCACCAGGGGAGGAGGAGAGGAGTTCTCAGCCCAGCCCTGTGCAGGGTTTATAACAGCCAGTGTGACATGCCCTTCTGCACTTGACGTCTCTATGTAGCTGAAGATTGATTACATGCAAACACTTTTCACAGCAATCCGCACTCATTTTAACAAAATCCAATGCAGACTAGATCAGGCTAATTGTTTCAGAGCACAAGCTTTGTGTTCTTGGTGACCTACTGGCACCTGAAGCCCCCAAGGCAGATTTGTGCTACTCGGGGCTTTTTGTCACACAAAGCCTTTAGGCAAGAGGGGTGATTTCCATCCAAGGACTCAACTCTAATAATGTAGAAAATTACTTTTAGCCATTCATCTCGAATTTTAAAAATAATTTTTGTCTGTCGTGTATAAGTACTGAGGTTTAAACTCAGGGTCTTACAGTCTTGCTCAGGTTTTCTACTCAGTTCTAGTGTTCTACCACTGAAGCCACAGCTCTACCTGTATGTCAATTTTTGGTGACTAGAGATTAGAGTCTCATGGACTTTCCTGCCTAGGCTGGCATCAATCGATGATCCTCAGATCTCAGCCTCTTGAGTTGCTAGGATTACAGACATGAGCCACCAGCACCTGGACCATTCTTCTACATTTGATAAATAGAAAGTGAATTATGGTCTTTGGACCTGGCACTGTGACAGGAAGAGAATAAAAGAAAAGCAAAACTAATAGGTGTCCACCCTCCAGGGTGATCTGGGCAAGGCAGATAAGAAAGAAAAGAAAAGAAAAGAAAAGAAAAGAAAAGAAAAGAAAAGAAAAGAAAAAAGGGCTGGGAGTTTGGCCTAGTGGTAGAGTGCTTACCTAGCATGCACAAAGACCCAGGTTCGATTCCTTGGTGCCACATACATAGAAAAAAGCCAGAAGTGGTGCTGAGGCTCAAGTGGTAGAGCTCTAGCCTTGAGAAAGTCCAAGGACAGTGCTCAGGCCCTGAGCTCAAGCCCAGGACTGGCAAAAAAAAAGAAAAGAAAAGAAAAAAGAAAAAAATATTTAAAAAAAGAAAAGGGGGGAGGAAGATGGCACGGAGACAATAGGGATGCTGTCTAGCTCTCTCCCACAAAGAGAGAGAACCAGGGAATCCCACAAGCCAACTACCTTAAGAAATCCACAACAACAAACTCAAGAAGCAACGGAGAAGGACTCAAACTGGAAAAGAAATCCAGATAAAGCTTACATCTAACTTTCTCAAAGAATTCGAGATGCAAGGACCCCTCTCCAAGCCGGGAAAGCCACAGCGGAGGGTGCCGGGCCCCGCCTGGCCCGCCGCAGAAACCAGCATAGACCGGGCCAGCAAGCAACAGAAGCCAGATGCAGGAACCAGCAGAGACCAGACCAGCAAGCAGCAGAACCCAGACGTGGAGCACAGGCGGCGGCTGAGATCTGAGGGGAATGATTGATTCTCCAACACCATGGAGCACCCACAGCCAAATGCAGAGGAGTGAGTAACCCAACAGGTAGCTCAGCGGGTAGCCCAGTGGGTCCCCAAACCCATCGGGAAAGCAGAGCTGGTGCCAAGCTATAGAACTTAACTCAGACCCCTCCACCCCGCCCGAGAAAGACTGGCAAGGACAGGGGGCAAGGAATTTAGAATCCTGTCCCTTCCCTCAACAGCCTCCTCCCCTAGGCCATTGACTGGAGACTGACAGGCGGGCGGGCACTAAAACACAGCACCTCACCAAAGGGGGTGGAGGTGTCCTTGCTACCACCTGCCCAATAGGTTCCTCTCCCAGGCCATTGATCAGAGACTGACAGGCAGGCGGGTGCTAACACCCAGCACCCCACCAAAGGGGGCAGAGGTGTCTCAGCTCACCCGCCCAACAAGTTCCTCTCCCAGGCCACTGGATCTGGAGAGTGGGGGACGCTGAGACCCTGCCTTCCAACAGCGGGTGGGGTGTGCAGGAGTCTAGGAGCCAGCATCTGTCCCACTCAAATCTTGAGCCAGACACCCTCCAGCTGGGAATCCCCAGCAAGACAGCACCAAGGGGCCCCACACAGTCATAGACTCTCTGACAAAGCAGAGGAAACACAGCAGGGAACTGAAGGGCAGACCAGTAGCCGAGCTCACCTTCTGAGAATCAGAAAGGCGCAGCTCTGCCCTTGGAGCCCACGTCCTTGCCTGCCCCCACCCCTGGGAACAGAGTAGAAACCAGCTGGTCGAGCTGAGTGCCCCTGGAAACCGACAAACTCAAGACCCTTGGCGAGGGGCCCACCCCTGGAAGCAGCGCAGGAAAACCAACCATCCGCCCAGCGCACTGAGACTGAAGTGCGCAGACCCATCCCACGGCCCACTGTGAGGCCACTGGTTGGGCTGAGAGCTAGTTGTACAGCAACACACAGCCTCTGGGAACAGGCGAACACCTGCAAAAACTGCAAACTCTGACCTAGTCAGCAGAGGAATCAATCTGGCCAAGAACCACAGGAATACACAGATTCCCAGAACCACCGGTCCCAATCTAAGTAAAGACCGCGACCTACAGACCACAGAGCAAACTACAACAGTTCTCGATCCTAGGAGAGTTCAAAGACAAATTATGACATACATAAATAATCAAAGTCCCACGCAAAGCCCAAAAGGAAACAAGAGTGAAGGGATGAGAGAAATGTCACCATCCCAAGAAATGACACCTGAAGAGACACGAAATATGACTCAAATCAAGGAGATGATTTTGGAAACGACTAATGAAGTTAAGGCTGAAATCCAAAAACATAAGCAAGAAATTTCCAAGGAACTCTTCAAATTCAAAAGAGAAGTGGAAGAAAAGTTCAATACCTTCTACCCTCTAAGCAGACATGATCAGCTCAGTGTCCACACTTCAAGCAAAAATGGAGGCATTAAGCAGCAGATTGACTGAGATAAAGAATAGAAAATCAGGAACGGAAGATAAAACACAAGAGCTGGAACAGAGAATCACCACCTTGGAAAAATCAGTCATAATCCACCAGAGAGAACTCCAGGACCTGGCAGATACAGCAAAGAAATCTAATCTTCGTATAATAGGAATTGATGAGGGCGCAGAATTTCAGGACAAAGGAATGCAACCCTTATTCACCAAAATCATAGCAGAGAACGTCCCCAACCTCAAAAGGGAAAATATTCACATTATTGAAGGTTTCAGCAATCCAAACAGGCAAGATCCTAGAAGGAACTCATTTAGACATATCATAGTAAAGACACTAGACCTGAATACCAAGGAATTGATCTTAAAAGCTGCAAAAACAAAAAAAGAGCTATACTACAATGGGAAAAAAATGCGAATTACAGCAGATCTCTCCATGCAAACCCTAAATGCAAGAAAAGCTTGGAAAAACATCATTGATGTCCTGAAGACCAACAATTGCCAACCCAGACTGATATATCCAGCAAAACTAGCATTTACATTTGAAGGAGAAACAAGAATATTTCACTCCAAAGAGAAGCTTTATGAATGTGTGCCCTCTAAACCAGTGTTACAAAAAATGTTAATTAATCGAGAACAAATTGTAGAACATCAAGAACCCCCATCAAGAAGTGAATATCTATAATTCACTAAACCCAAAAGGGGGAAAAAAGAGACAGAAAGAAACTCAGAAGTAAAAATAAATAATGACAATGGACACTGACCACTTCTCCATAATTTCCCCAAATGTGACTGGGCTGAACAATCCAATCAAAAGACACAGAGCAGCAGAATGGATTAAGAAATACCACCCATCCATATGTTGCCTCCAAGAGACAACACCAAGAAACCTCATCACCAAAGACAGAAACAAATTCCAAGTGAAAGGATAGAAACGAATTTTCCACTCCAATGAACCATGCAAAAAAGCAGGAGTAGCAATCTTAGTCTCCGACAAAATTAACTTCTCAGTAAAATCAGTACATAAAGATAGAGACGGCCATTATATATTAGTAAAGGGTACAATCCATGCCCATAATATTACACTTACAAACATTTACTCCCCCAACATGGGAGCACTCAAATTTGTCAAACAAACTCTCTTAGAATTACAGAACAAGATAGACTCAAACACATTCATAGTGGGAGACCTCAATACACCATACTCAACAAATGACAGGTCAACTCAATAAAAGTTAAGCAAAGACACCATCGGCTTAAACGACACCATAGCCCAGCTGGGCTTATCAGATATACAGTCTTTCACCCAATGGTGAAACTTTTTACATTTTTCTCAGCAGCACATGGAACACACTCCAAAATAGATCATATAATAGTTCATACAGAATACTTAAGCAAATACAAGAGGACTGATATAATCCCATGCATTCTATCAGACCACAGTGGAGTCAGACTAATCCTGAACAATGCAGTCAAAGTCAAAAAACATTCAATCACTTGGAAGCTGAACAACACACTTCTGAATAACTCCTGGGTTACAGAAATTAAAAACTTCCTTGAATGTAATGACAATCAAGAAAGATCACAAAGGAACTTATGGGACACAGCAAAGGCAGTTCTAAGAGGCAAATTTATCACATTAGGAGCGCATATTAAAAAGACAGAAGAAGAGCATGTAAATAACCTAAAAAAACTGAAACACCTAGAGGAGCAAGAAAAAGTTAATTCTAAAACAACTAGCAGGGCAGAAATAACAAAAATAAAATCAGAAATATCAGAGATTGAAATAAGATCTACTATACACAAAATCGATAAATCAAAAAGTTGGTTCTTTGAAAGAGTCAACAAAATAGACAGACCCCTGGCAAGATTAATGAAAAAAAGGAAAGGGGAGACTCAAATAAATAAGATTAGAGACCCCACGGGAACAATCACAACTGATTTCCAAGAAATTCAGTCCATAATGAATAGGTACTATCAGGGCCTATATTCAAAGAAACAAGAAAATCTAGTAGAAATGGATGATTTCTTAAATAAATATAGGCTACCCACACTGAACAACAATGAGGTAAACAAATTGAACAAACCAATCTCTTACAATGAAATTGTGGAAGTAATCAGGGAAATGCCAACCAAAAAGAGCCCAGGTATAGATGGTTTCACTGTGGAATTCTACAAGACGTTTAAAGATGAAATAACACCAATACTATTGAAACTCTTCCTAGAAATAGTATGAAGCTAATATTACGCTCATCCCCAAACCAGGGAAAGACCCAACAAAAAAAGAAAACTACAGACCTATCTCTCTAATGAACACAGATGCAAAACTCCTCAATAAAATATTAGCCAACAGAATCCAGAAACAAATTTAAAAAATCATACACTATAATCAAGTAGGCTTCATCCCACAGATGCAAGGCTGGTTTAACATTCGCAAATCAATCAATATAATACATCCCATCACATCAATAGAGCTACTGATAAAAATCATATGATAATTTCTGTGGACGCAGAGAAGGCATCTGACAAAATATAACATCCATTCTTGTTGAAAGCACTAGAAAAAATAAGAATAAGAGGTACGTTCCTCAAAATAGTTAAAGCCATATATGAAAAACCTACAGCCAGTATTATATTAAACAGTGAAAGACTGGAACCATGCACCTTAAAATGAGGAACTAGACAGGGCAAGAAAAGAACATCAAAGGGATCTACATAGGGAAAGAAGAAATTAAACTATCCCTATTCGCAGATGACATGATCCTCTACTTGAGTGACTCAACCAACTCCACTCCCAAACTTCTAGAATTAATAAACTACTTTAGCAAAGTGGCAAGCTACAAAATTAACCTTCAGAATTCAGTAGCTTTCTTGTACACCAATAATACTCAAACAGAAGGCCAAATCAAGAAAATGATCCCATTCGCAATAGTCCCCAAAAGAATAAAATACTTAAGAATATATTTAACCAAAGATGATATAATTCAATGATTCATATGGAACAAGAAAAGACCTAGAATAGCCAAAACAATTCTAAGCAAAAAGAGCAATGCTGGTGGAATTACAATATCAGACTTCAAACTCTACTATAGAGCCATAATAACAAAAAACGCTTGGTACTGGCACAAAAACAGACCAGAAAATCAGTGGAACAGAATAGAAGACCCAGAAATAGAACCACATACCTATAGGCAACTCGTATTTGACAAAGGAGCCAAAGATATACAGTGGAACAAACACAGTCTATTCAATTATTAGTGTTGTCAAAACTGGGCAGCCACATGCAGAAAACTAAAAATTGACTCTAGCCTTTCGCCATGCACAAACATTAACTCAAAGTGGATCAAAGACCTCAACATCAGACTGGAAACCATGAAACTGCTACATGATAAATTAGGAGAGATACTGGAACTCGTAGGCACAGGCAAAAGATTCCTGAACAGAATCCCAGGGTCACAACAGATTGGAGAGAGACTCGATAAATGGGACTACCTAAAAATAAAAAGTTTCTGTAGAGATAACAACATAGTCACAAAAGTAGAGAGACAGCCAACCAACTGGGAAAAGATATTCACCAACAATACATCTGACAAATGCTTAATATCCAGTATCTACAGGGAACTCAAGAAACTAATCCCCCACAAACCCAATAAACCATTCACTAAATGGGCCAAGGAACTAAAGGGAGACTTATCAGAAGAAGAGATTAAAATGGCAGAAAAGCATATGAGAAAATGTTCATCATCTATGGTCATAAAGGAAATGCAAATAAAAACAACCCTAAGATACCACCTTACCCCAACAAGAATGGCCAAGATTTTGAACTCAGACAATGACAGTTGCTGGTGGGGATATGGAGAAAAAGGAACCCTACTACACTGCTGGTGGGAATGTAAACTAGTTCAGTCACTCTGGAAAGCAGTGTAGAGGTTTCTTAAAGAACTGAAAGTAGACCTTCCCTACGATCCCGCCATACCACTTCTGGGCATCTATTCTGAACATCATGACCCAATATATTATAAGGACACCTGCTCAGCTATGTTCATCTCCGCACTATTCACAATAGCCAGGCGATGGAAACAATCCAGATGCCTGCTGCAGATGAATGGATACAGAAAATGTGGTATATATACACAATGGAATTCTACATAGCCAACAGACAAGATAAAATAATGGCATTTGCAAGGAAATGGATGAATCTAGAGCAAATCATGTTGAGTGAGACAAGTCAAGACTTAAGGAACAAAAGGCACATGGTATCCTTAATGTGCGGCTATTAAATCCAAAGAGTACAAGAGCGAGGACTCAATATTTGCATACCCAATGCTATGGACATGGTAATGGAAATATAAACATAACTATATAGATATAAAAACCTATGACTCTATAGACATAATGTTTTATTTCATAAATTAGTATGTTTCTATGACATACAAACCCTTAGCCTAATTTTGATTAAGTTCTAAATACTAAGTCCCAGTGATTGTAAATAAAGATTCCCTCCTTGAACACTTGTTTGTTAAACTTGTTATTTAAAATATGATGTAAAAATCAATGGTAATAAATTCTTTAATAAAAAGAAAAGAAAAGAGGGAGGGAGGGAGAAAGGGAAAGCAAGGAAGAAGGAAGGAGGGAGGGAGAGAAAGGAAGGAAGGAAGAGAGGGAGGAAGGGAGGGAGGGAGGGAAAGCAAGGAAGGAAGGAGGGAGGGAGGGAAGGAAGGAAAGCAAGGAAGGAAGGAAAGAAAGAGGGAGGGAGGGAGAAAGGGAAAGCAAGGAAGGAAGGAAGGAGGGAGGGAGAGAAAGGAAGGAAGAGAGGGAGGAAGGGAGGGAAAGCAAGGAAGGAAGGAAGGAGGGAGGGAAGGAAGGAAAGCAAGGAAGGAAGAAAAGAAAGAGGGAGGGAGGGAGGGAAGGGAAGAAGAGAGAAATGAAGGAAAGAAGGAAGGATGGAAGGGAGGGAGGGATGAAGGAAGGAAGGAAGGAAGGAAGGAAGGAAGGAAGGAAGGAAGGAAGGAAGGAAGGGTGTATTTCCAGGCACAGAGTCAAGTGCTCCCCAAGTGCAATATGAATGTGCCAGTCAAAAAGACTGAGGGATCCCCAAAGGAAGGGTTATTTATTTGTTTAGGTAGCCAGACAACGTCCTGGGAACAGGAGAGAAGAAGCATAACATTTGCTAGAAATGTAAACACTGTAGAGAACACACAGAAAATGGGGGATGAACATTGATGAGGAAAAGGATGGCAAAAGGATTATGACATAGTGGGGTCTCTGAAGACTTTGATGGGTTTTGAGTTGAGAAGGACTTCACTAGATGCATTTCAGTAATGTTTTGGCAGCTTCATAGAGAATAGACCTGGTGTGAAAGGAATTGAGCCAAACTGACAAGTTGTTTGACACTATTCAGGATATAAAACATGGAAACCTGGTCAGGAGCATGGCTTAGTAGTACAGAGTTTGTCTAGCATGCATGGAACACTGGGCTCAATTCCTGCGTATCACATATACAGAAAAAGCAAGAAGTAGTGTTATGGCTCAAGTGCTAGAGTACTGTCCTTGAGAAAGCCTAAAGTCAGTGCCCAGGGCACGAGTTTAAGCATCAGAAATGGCAAAAAAAAATGGAAACCTGTTTCTAGGTAGGGAATATGGATAGACAGAAGGTAGGTGGGGTCAAAAAGTAAGAAGAAAGTATAATTACTAGAAATAATAAACTGGGGTGAGGAAGGAGGAACTATACCATCTTACAGTTTACCTTATATGCTCACTAGAAATAAGCATTAACTTGGTAGGTGATTGGCTTTAGAATTAGTTCAGAATTATTTCTGAACTTTAGAAACTTGGGGTGGGGGAAGTTTCATTAAGTTGATGCTTAATAACTATGACCAGTTGATCATTTGGCCTTTGTATCATTTTCTGGTCAAGAAGTATGGGAGAGAGAAGGGATCAGTGAAGGGAAAAAGAAAATCTTCCTGTATCCTGTAAGACTCAGAATCAGAAACTGGTAGACTTCTTACTAAATGAAGAACTGGGGTTACCCATGCCCCCTATAGAGCTGAAGGACCTAGAACTGGGCAACTGAGTGGGATGTCCATGGTGGATCAACTTAAATGTGACCTAAGACAAAGAGGTCACCTCCTACAGAATAGCCTTTGACAGGCTGTGACATACTCCTGAGTAGCTTTGAACCTGGTGCCAATGTGGGTGTTTCCTGCCCGTGGTCTTCTGAGCCATTTAACAGTAAGAGCTTCCTGTGCTGAAGCCAACCTCAGGAGCTCTGGGGGATTGTAAAGAATGAGCAAACACACAAACGCCGACAGTAACAAGGCTGCAGAAAGCAGGGGAGAGGTCAAATTGTGCTCCCTCTGCCCCTGAACAGTAGAAACTGTGACCCTGGCCCCAGCAGCCTCTGGGTCTACCTTGCAAACAGAGCCCTAGGGGCTGCTCAGAATAAAAGAGGGTCATGGTGCTTGAACAAGCTTCAGAGTTCCAATTTCCCTACACACCGGCATCAGTCACAGTCGCTGAGAACAATGGAAATTGGGCTGGCATGCTGGACAGAGAATAAAGCCCTGGGGGGGAAAGGCCACATGAGAAATCCAGCCAAGTGTGCACCTGCAAATGCCTGGCTGGGTAGCCTTCCCTCCAGCCCCCTAAGCCCCAAAAAGATACTGAATGTGTTCCAAGCCATCATCCTGCAACACAATAGGATTCAGTCCAGGACCTCCGTGTCATAACAGCTGCTTCACTCACTACTTTAAAGGATAGAATATCTTGGTTATGAAATAGTTACTTAAAAGTTCAGATTTTGGGGTACCCAATATTTGGGTACCCAAGATTATGGATATGGTCTTGGAGATATAAACATAACTACATAGACATTAAAATCTATAATGGGCTATAAATCTATAGACATAATATTTTATTACATATATTAATATGTATCTATGCCATGTAAACCCTCAGCTTAATTTTAATTATGTTCTAAAATCTATGTGCCAGTGATTGTAGAGATTCCCTTCTTGAATACTTGTATGTTAAACATGCCATATGAAATATGATATAAAAATCAGTATTAATAAATTCATTAATAAAAAAGTTCAGATTCTTGGACATTTTGAGGTTGCCCTGGATTTGATTCCTCACTACCACATACACACAAAAAGCTGGAAGTGGTGCTCAAGTGGTAGTGTCAGCCTTGAACAAAAGAAGCTCAAGGACAGAGCCCAGGCCCTGAGTTCAAGCCCCAGGACTGGCAAAAAAAAAATATGCTGGAGCCTAGAAATTTGAGTTTGGGATCAGACATCATGAATCTGTGAGTCACAACTGTGAAAAATGTTTCATTTAACCCTGAAGAGACCCAACTGAGGAAGTATGAAAGTGAGTGAAGCACTCCACAGAGAAAATATACCTATGTTTATTCTATCAAAGTCTGAACCTGCTACTACAGGGTTGATAGAAATGCCCAAGTACAATCCTTGAATAGCAATGACACAACACGTCATCTAGAGAAAGGGAATAGGAGAGAAACACACGTGGAAGTCACTCTGTGGTACCCTAGAGGATCAGTGCTGCATTACTTTGAGCTCTAAGCCATTCTGCTGGGTACATGGCTTCTAGGAGTCTGATCCCTCGGAGTGCTGTTTCTGACCAGGACCAGCTATCTTTTCCTAGAGCCTTTGTCTATTTTTTCCAATTATCCTACTGAGTCAGTTTAGTGAAAATTTCTTATTCGGTAATCAGATCATTTTCCTTATCTTTGTCTCCAACCTTACCTTGACCTATCTGTCAAGTTGGTCTTGCCAGATTCCTCTTTTTCCTTACTCTCCCCAATACATGCCAAGGGTGGCTGTAAACTCCCATTTGTCCTTTTGGCAATTAGTCTTATATCCAGTCTCTCTCCTCCTCTATGAAAGCCTGTAGTAGTAATGCCTATACTGTTTGAGCACCATACCCTGTACTAGGCAGTTGGCCATTTGAAGAAAATCTTCCTTACCATCTCAATTGAGTATTCTGAATAATTTCTTCTCTAATACGTCCAATGATAGAGCCTAAAAGAGCAGGAAAGGAAGTTATAAAACAGCAAAGACCTGGCTTCTGTCAGTTGAAGATTATGAATTTTTGAAGATATAAATATGTGTATGAATGGGAAGAGTATAAGGCTGGATAAGAATCTCATGGATCATGTGCCACTCTATGGGTTTAAGAATCATACAAAGAAAAATTCAGCCAGATTTTGAGTACCAAGACATTAGACTTATCAGTGCAGCACTGAAATTCAACTCATTCTTAGCTCTACAACTTGATCTAAATTCCAGCTTCTCCTCCTTAGATATAATGATAATACCTGACTCCTAGGATTGTGTGAACATAAAATAAGCTAATAAGAGGAAAGCACATATCATACTACCTGGTGCATGATAAGAACCCAATAAATTATGGTTATCAATATGATCATCATTATCATAGCTTGTCTTAAAATTCAAGCTCTTCCAATTTAGTCAGGATTCTTTAGAAGTTAGAATCAATAAAAATAGAATATACACACACACATACACATGCACACACACACAAACACATGAAGAAGTTACTTATCAAATTGGCATTATAGTCCAAATATGAACTGAACCCACAGGCTAAAGTGTTGAACACTTAGTCTTCAGTTTGTGGTATTGTTTGGGGAGGTGGTAGGAACTAAGTAGTGAGGCCTAGCTGGAGAAAATAGGTCATTTGGGGGACAAAGGCTTTGAAGGTTATTTGAGGACATGAGTTCTCCCTTCCTCCTTTCCACTCTCCCTCCCTCCCTTCCTCCTTCTTTCCCTCTCTTCCTCTCTCCCCCTTCTTTCCCCTCACTCTTTCTCTTTCTCTCCTGTCTTTCTCTGTTTCACATACTGTCTCTCATGCTATGGCATTCTCCCTGCATCTAGTCAACTAAGAAGTGAAGAACAGCCTCTGCCACATATTCCAGTGGCCATGATATGAACTTCTCCACCATATTTTCCCTGTCACAAGGCTCTGAAACCATGAGCCAAGGGTTAGTTTTTCCTCCTTCTAAGTTTTCTTTTATTTTTGTCACAGTAATGTGGAGTAAATAGGTTATACATGATCAAAACCTGGATAGACTCACAATGGCCATCTTAGTCAGAGAATCTAGTAGTTACTCAGGTGAAGACACTAGAAGCCTTAGACAAGAAAGACCATGGTTGTAGCTCCAGTCTGAGGCTGAAAACCTTGGAAGGTCCCTAGAGAATCACTAGTGTGAGTCCATGAGAATGGCTGAAGAAGTCAGGAGCCTGACCCACACCAGCAATGGCATCAGCAAAAGATATCCCACTCAAGAATAATGGGGCTTGAGCTGTGCTGGTGGGCTGCATATTTCTACTTTTCTCCATCGGGGCCCCCAGCCCATAAAACAGTAACCCCCACATTTGGGCAATTCTTCCCTCTTTGCTAATTCATCTGTCTTTCTTCTCTGGAAACTACCCAAAGTGTCATTTCCTAATCACCTCTCAATCCAGCCAAGTTGACATAACTATCAAACCCTTACTGATCTTCTACAAAGCATTCCACCTAAATGTACTGTGTTAGAGAAAAAAGAAGAATCTGTCTTTAGTGTTGTTGGAAGGCTAGGAAAAACACAAATGGGATAAGAAGAAGGGAGGAGGGGAATAGGGAAGAGTAAACGAGTATATAAAATGCTTTAAAGGAGCTGATCTAGAACCTTCATTTTGACCACCCTGGTACACATTCTTCAGCAAATCCAGTTCTAGGTCTGAATCTGCTTTCTCTAAGCAAAGCCAAGTTTACTTGTCTCAGGTCTTTTATTTGCCAAGTACTTGCACAGGCGGCACTTTGATGGCTGCTTCCAAAAGCCATTGACTGTGTTTCAGGGCAAGCTGCCTGAGCCACCAGTGGAGCCTGCCTATCTCAGTTTCCTGCCACCAACAATGAAGTGGGCACTGTTAATTAAATGATCATCTCACCTAATTAAGAGTCAGATAATTGTGATTTTAATGAACTTGAATTGCTTTTGGGTAAGACAAAAGCTGTCTTTTAAACAGTACCCTTCTTGCTATATTGCTAATCGAATTCAATTGTGTGTATGTGTTAGAGTGGATAATCTCAGTAATACCAATACTCCAGACCTCTATCTTAACAACATGGAGTGGACATATTACGATAGTGGGAATCAGTTATACAGAATTTTTTTGGATAGGATTAGAGGTGTCCAGAACCCTGAAAACCAGGACTTAAGACTTCTTTAAAAACAAAGTCCCAGTAGTATGATTCAATTAGTAAGCCCCAGTCTTGAGCATAAAAAGACCAGGAGAGAGCTATAGGCCCTGGCACAAGACAAATTCCCAACCTTTCCAGTCATATATTACAAGAAATTCAAACTAACCAATATCGGGGTAAAAACATCCAGATTGTAGTTCAGCTAAGGTCAGATGCTGACTCTAAGAGCCTATATAGGCTTTTCTTATCAGGGATGCCAGAGAAGTCCAAATGAAGTGATTTAAAGTAGACAATAAACCATTTTGAATTAGGGCAAACATTTTGTGAAGAGCTATGAAGTATTTTAGGCTTTTGGCTATATGATGTGCTCAGCTCTGCTATTGTAATGAAGCCTAAAATGGATGGATGTGGCCATGATCTAATAAACCTTTATTTACAAAACAGATAGTGCACAAGGTGCCAGGGCCAGATCATAGTTCAAAGAAGGGAATTTTCCTATGGGACATACACACTCATAAAATAACAACTGGTATTTAGTGAGTAGATCTGAATGCTTTGCAATTTTCAATCAATGTTACTTGGTCTCATATAAATACAAAAGTCAGCACTTTATTTCTGACTTTCTTTTATATTTCAATTTTATGCTTTTTTGTAAACTGTTTCTGGAGAATATAAATTCAGATTCAACTTAGAGCCCCTCCTAAACAAAAACCCCCGATTTCATTGCTGAGTGCTAACTGGCAGTGTCAGAATGCATGATAACTATCACCCTTGATTCCCTGGACTTGTCTGTGGAATGGATGGCACAGGAAGGTGGGAGTTAGTTATCCAAAATCCATTTGGATGAGATTATAGGAGGTGCCGAAAGGTCTAACTACTAGAACACTAGGCACCTCCGTCTTGCCTAGTGTCAGAGAACCTGAAGAAATGTTGTCAGTGGGAAGGCCCCACCACGTGTAGTTCGGAGTGACCTTCTTAATCCAAAACTGAATCCAGGAGAAATTAGCACGAAGAGAGGAAGACAAGAGTATAACAAGTTATTCTGGCAGCCTCACTCTAGAATCCAGTGGCCATATCTTATTTTGATGACATCAGTAAAGAAACCTAGCTCCAAATGAGATCACAGTCATAAGACTAAGAACTTAGGACTTGGATATTTACTTCATGAAAACACAATGCAATCTATAACAGGGACAGTGGGGAAAATGGGCACAATCAAGATAGTTCTGAGGAGTTTAGAAGTCTAGCACCATCTCTTCAAAGGTGTCAGTTTTAACCAAATCTCAAGCTCATCATCCAAAGATGGTCAGTTTATATGTCTAACTGAGAGTTTGGTTAAGCAGCTCCATCTTCTCTGTTAATCTCTCCCTCCCTTTACCTAGAATGGAAGACAACTCTTGCAAAAAAAATAGTGTCTTATACATATGTGTCTGCCACATATTATGACGACAGAGAGTGGATGTTCTTTCTCTCTGCCAAGTCCAAGAGGGAGCACATAGTAAGTGCATAGTAAACATGTATGAGAATAAATGGGTAGCCAAAAAACATCCTTAAGACATCAGCTTAAATTTATTCTTCTCTATTTGTCTTTGCATCCTAATCCTGTACCAGCCCAATCCCAAACCAGAGTATTAAGTTCATTCATATTCATCATGCCAGCAACCCCACAACCTTCCCTTTATTTTCTACAATAGAGTCTTAGCCTGTAGTCAAATGAGCTCAAGGAAAATGATGTGACTTGGCTTTGGAAATATATTCCTCTGGCTGCCAGAATGGATTTAGCAGACTCTGGGCCCAGTTTGTCACTCCTTCTACGATTGCCTCTGTGCACACAAAGGGCTGTGACAGTCTCTGAGTTATGAGGGGCCATTCCAAGGCAGTGATGGATTTGATTGTTTTATGCACTGGCTTAGGATCTCATTTCCTGCCACATTCACAAGTGCTTTCTAGGCTGCTGCAGCAAAATCCCCCTGTGTTGGTTTTGTGCTGGCCCCACCTCCACCTGGCTCTGTAGGGGGGGACAACTTCACAGAGTTCTGAGTTTCCCATCTGAGCAAAAGCTTTAAAAAGAGCAAATGATTTAAGCACTGCCAAAGATGGTGGCTGTATCTCTCAGACAACCTCCCTGTAATTTTTTCTCACTCTTATTTCTGGGTTGAGTCTCACTGACATATTCTGCAGAAAATGTGAAACTGGGAACAGACAACTCTATTAGCTGTGGAACAAGCAGCAGTCTACAAAGCAGTGTGGATAAAGGAAAGACATTTCCTTTGCTGAAGCACCTAGTATAAAGTTGTTCCAGTAGTGGGGGAATCATTTATTTATCTGACTGCTTGAGCATCTACCTATCTTATTACACACATAATTCCTGTCCTGTTTTCCCTATCATTCACTTGACAAAAATAAATAAAACACTTTCTCTTAATTCAGAGTTTTTCATACATACCCATGTGATGCTTCTCTTCTGGAGGGTAGGTTTTGCCAGGTTTGAGTCAACTGTACTTGATGCTGAGTCAACAAGATTGGGTTCAGAGCCTGACCACTGTCAATCTGGTTTACATGCTTTGAGGAGAAATGTTTAAGTGTCTCTGAACACAGAGAGAATATCTGTTCATCTGAGCAAAGTTGGAAAAGCAAGTATGGGTGTCAAGTAGTCCTTCCCATAGAGAAATTTACTAAGCAGCAGTGGTGATATCCCTAGGTACTTGTTAGAAATGTGAAGTTTTCCATCCATGCTTCAACTAGCCAATCTGACTGTCACAGCCTCTAAAATTCAGCCACCTGGGTGTGAACAAACCTTGCAAATGATACTGACACACTGGTTGGACTAAACACTACTGTAAGACAGAGATACCAGCAAGGATGGAAAACCCAGATGCTGAGAATAAGAAAGGCAACATGGAAATTCACCTCAACAATTTTGCGACAAGGCACAATATATGACACATAGACCCAATATATGACACATAGACCCACAGGGTTTTAGAAATCTCATATGAGAGAGATAAAAGGAACTTTGAGTAAACTGTGAGGATGTGCTTCTTCACAGCCAGAGAAACACAACTTAAAAAAATCACAGGCCAATGGGAAAAAAAAAAACCCTCACAAGCCAGGGCCGGGAGTTTGGCCTAGTGGTAGAGTGCTTGCCTAGCATGCATGAAGACCCAGGTTCAATTCCTCGGTACCACATACATAGAAAAAAGCTGGAAATGGTGCTATGGCTCAAGTGGTAGAGGAAAAGCCCCAGGACAGTGGTCAGGCCCTGAGTTCAAGCCCCAGGACTGGCAAAAAAAAATCACAAGCCAGGGGTGCACAGGGGTGCACATCTGTAATCCCAGAAGAACAAGGAGGAGAACCAGGAGGCTGAGACAGGAGGATCACAAGTTCCACCCAACCTGGGTTACATAACAAACCTGTCACATTGTTTCCAAGTCACAGATGTAATGAATTTGCTTATTTGAGATTTGCCTTCAGATAGCAAAATATTTTTACCATGAACACAAAGCATTAAACCTTATCATACCTACAGTCACAGAGTGCCCTTTTGTTACTGACATCCCCAAATCTTCACATCTGCTTCTAGTGTCTGATAAAAAAGAACAAAAGTAAACACAAAGGAATTATCTCAAAGCTCAGGAATGAGGAGAGACTAGAATTACATGTTCACAGAAGGTGACATTTGCAACTTGTGTGATTTTTCTTCAAGAAGACTTAACCCATTAGAGAGAGGAAAATCTGGTGGGTGACATGTTGAGGGACTGGTTATGGACTCTGGCCAAGCAGTCTATAAGCTGGAGAAGGAAGCCAGTACTCTGATCTAACCCAGAGGACACTTCACTTTGAGGTTCTCCAAAATCTGGAATGTGTGTTATCTGAGACTAAAAAAGTGGCAGCAGTGAAGTTAGCATCCATCACACAGAATGCATTAGCTGGGTCATTCTTCAGTAAGTGTTCAAGACCACCTACCACCATGACTCTTCAGAGCAAGGTCCTACATCAGGAACCAGATTGTTGACCAATGCTCCATTACTTAACTAACAGCAGTCTTCTTTATAGAGAGTTCACTTGTAGTCAATCCTCTCTTCCCCTCAATGGAACTTCATGATAACTTCTGTAGTTCTCAGTGTCTCTAGTCAGTACTGATTTCCAAAGACACTTAAAGCAAGAAATGTTCCCTGGGTCTCTCCCTGGCCTGCTTTGGGAGGCCCAAACAGCATTTCTCTGAATTTGGAGAATTAGGTTTAAATCCTGATCCCTTCCTTTGAGTAGCTGGGCGCTATGGCTTAGAGGGACGATGAATATTATATCAGATAACTCCAAGATACAGAGTCTAAAACCCAGTAACACCTCACAAGTGCTATCACTTATGTTACATAAGCCCCTGACTATCTCTCAAGCCACAGTTTACTCTCTGGACTCTAGGAACCCCTTTGACCTCCCACCCACTTCACTATCTAATCTCTCTGCCCATTCTCAGTCTGTCTTAACCCCCTGTGTTCTACAGAGTGTTCTCCTTTTTCAAGAGACTCAGGTAGGCCCTGGCTGGAGGAACATGGCAGGCTGTCTGTGCTCAGGAGAGCTGAGAGGTTAAGTTAGATAACTTCAATAGAAAAGCTCTAAACAGCTCCAAGGGCTAACCTCAGTCACATCCTTTGAATTCCTTTACATTCTCAGAGCATGTGAACTCTGAGAATGAACCCAGGGAGCTAGGGGTCCCTTCCATAGTTCCTCTCCAAGTCCCTGAGCCAATCTAACCAAAGACTGACATCAAATATTGCTAGTTTATTTATCTTTTTTTTTGCCAGTCCTGGGCTTGAGCTCAGAGCCTGAGCACTGTCCTTAGACTTTCTCAAGGCTAGAGCTCTACCACTTGAGCCTGAGCACCACTTCCGGCTTTTTTCTATGTATGTGGTACCGAGGAATCGAACCCGGGTCTTCATGCATGCTAGGCAAGCACTTTAACCACTAGGCCAAACTCCCGGCCCTATTTATCTTTTATTAATGGTAAATCCTTGGAAAAGTTCTGTCTCTCTATGTCTCCACAGAGGCATAGAAGGCTTGCCCTGTAACACACACACACACACACACACACACACACACACACACACACACAAATACATTCTAAACTATAATGATGAGTAGTGTGCATACAAGGCTAAAATTGTGCCCTCCTCCCCTTGTCTAAAAGTATTGGATATTGTATTTGTTCACTGTGGCTTGGTGATTTGTTTTTGCTTTATTATGACTTCACGTATCTCATAGGGACTTGTCTCTAACAACTGGCCTGAAACTGAATCCTGTGTGGCCTCTATCTTCAAGTAAGAGCTGCCTTGGTCTTCCACAGTATTATAGTGATACCTCCCAGATTTCTTCTTTGTCTATGAATGAAAATGGATCTTATCAGAAAATCACTGAGCTGGGTGCTCAGTAAGAATAAAGAGGGGCAATTCCAGACAGAGGGACATCGGTTGCAAGGTACCACTATGTGAGATGCTCTGAATGGCTGTAAAGAGTATACTTCAATGGGGGAATAATACTGTAGGAAATAGGACAGACTAGACTGCACAGAGATGGCAAGGCTCTGGAAGTAAGAGCCAGAGTCAGACTTATGTGGGAGGAAATCCCATTCAAACAAACCTTACTCCTGTCCGTTAGGACCATTAGCAAATAAGGAATGTTAAATACTGTATTTAACGTATGCATTTTCATTGAGGATTTTTACTCTAGTGTGTCAGACCTGGCCTAAATTAAACCGCCTCCTATGAGGTAAGTGTTGGGGGGCCAACCCCAAAGGGAGGCACCGTGAGCCTTGAACATAAACCATGAACGTGAACGTAGGTGTGGCCTTTTCCCGAGGCTCCCTCTGTTCCCCTGCACATGCATTTTCATGAAAGAAATGTGTAGCCTGCCAATTTCATTGTCATTTATCCCCGGACAATTTGTTAACTTCAAGAATCCTTGAATGCCAACCTGGATGTCTTTATAATTGCTGTCTCTGTCAGAGCCTGTATGAAAAATGTCAGCCAAAGAATGAAGTCAGAAAGCAGAGTTGCAGTGTGTTCGTCACGAAGGTGACAACGACCAAAAGCATTACTTGCTTTCAGGACAGTTTTGAGAACATTTTCAGCTCCTGAAAGAAAAGACGTTTGTAAAATTGGAAAAGCTAGCCTGCTGACATTGACAGTGAATTTACAATGCACATGTTAATCTGAGGAGAGACACAGGCTCAAGCATCTCATAGGAAAGCTTAGCAGTCACATAGAAAAGGCTTGAATCAAAGGCACAAAAGTTGAGAGACTTGTCAGAAACCATAAGAAACAAGTGTATTCTTTTTTTCTATAGCTTCACTACAGAGATATAAATAAAATTAGCAGCAGTATTAGATTGCTTCCTGACTATCAAATACATTTTCCTAGTTGTACATTTTTGGAAAAGTCTTATTTTGGGGGAATCTTCAGTTTCCTTGTTTCTAAATGAGAATTTAACTAGGCTATTCTGAGTACCCTATTAAGTCTATATTTCTTATAGAGATTAACATAGTAATCTGGTCTTCGGATATCTTTTTATTATAAATTCTCAAAGCTGACACTATGTATTTGCCCATAGACCAAAATCTTTCCCATTTCCTTTTCTTATGTAAGTTAATTTAAATCACAATTCAATCATACCTATTTATTGACCAAGGGTCTGTTCACCCTTCTACAGCTCAATGGTACAATTCTGTAGTTAGGGCAGACAGCATAGCCCACAAAGATGAGATTTTTAGCTGTTCTTCACAGGAACATTGACAAGTGCTAAAATACCTCCTTGAATATTTGGGCTCCTCTAAATCAAACAATCCTGACTTCACTAAAAGCTAACTTCTTTGATTAAAGAATCAAAACTTGTAGGTTCAAGGAATGTTCTGTTGTATTATTTGTCATACAATTTATAGTTCTCCTGACTACACTTTAGTTGATGATCCCTGTCCCACCAACATGCTAACTTGTCCTGACTACACTTTAGTTGATGATTCCTGTCCCACCAACATGCTAACTTGTTATCATTACTAGTTAGAACATCATCCATGACACTTTGGGATCAACTCAGTCTTGTAGAATCTCAGAGGTCAGTTCTTCCTCCACAGTCAGCTCTCTGAATGCCTGGCTGGAAATCATCTCTCGAAGAAGCCATGCTTTTTCCTCTGAGTTTCTCTTGTACTGTAGAATACAGCATGTCTTCTCTTTAGTAAAATCCACATATGAACATTTCAGTCTCTCGGAGCCATCTGTACTGTGCACACTAACACTGAACACAAGGACCTAAATGTCCTAGGACTTCTGGACACATCTCTGTACAAATCAGTCCCAGAACTCTATTTCCATTCATTTTAATCATTTCTTCCTTCTTTAACTGCACTCATTCCCACCACTGACATACGAACTAACATCATCCCTACTGCTGATGTTGGACCTACTGTGTCCCAATTACAGAGGCCTTTCCAGCGAATTTCTCTTTATCTGGCTTTCCAGGATATCTCCCATAGTTCTTGCAGGCCAGGTCATAAGCCCCTTTCAGTGCTACCCATCATATGGAGTCTGCCCCTAGACAGTGTTCATTGTACTGTGTGAGTTCACTAATGGCAAGCCTTGTATCTTTTTCTCATTGCATTGCTAAGGTCTAGCGCAATCCTTGCACATCATGCACACTAAGTCCATTGTATTAATTAGGATGCAAATGAGTGAAAAGAAGCATTGAAATACCAGCTCTTGAAGACCAGTGCAAAAATTGCAGCCATACAGAGCTAGGGAAGTTTTGAAATGGATTATAATAATCATATCAGACAATCAGTCAAATTTTAGAAAGAAGTGCATGAAAGCTGCTTTGAGTATAGGCAGAATCGATTATAGAAGCAGAGATTCAAAGTAGCTAATTCAAGGGCAAAATTCACTGAGTGAATTCACTGAAGCCACATAGTAGTAATGGAACTGGATAAGGGAATGCAGAATTGGAGTGATTACTTGTGTATGCAAACGCATGGGAATTGTAAAGGCAACAGACTACTCCTCAATGAGTCAGTCCCATTCAGAACTAACCCACGTGTTAAACAGGCCCTGGAAGCACTTAGCTGTATATAATCATTTTGTAAGCAAGCAACTTATTTCTAAGCCTCTCTGGTAATTCAGAATCTTCCTGGGTATTTCTATACTGATGCAGCTTCTGACGGCCCACCTGAGACCTATGAAATCCAAACTGTTATAAAGCTCCTCCGTTGTTCAGTCCATCTGCCTGCTTTGGAAAATCCTGGCTTGAAATGTCCACTTTGGCCAAATTTTCTTTTACCTCATCCTCTAAGATTGGGCTATTATTGTTTTCTCATCTCTGTCAAACAGTGTGGGAAGGGACCTCACACCATATTAAGCCTTCCATTTTTCTCTTGTTAGACTTTAAGATTTATCAATTTCTCTTCTTTACATATTCATTTTACACACACCCTCTGCTAACCTCTGAGATGTACCATCAAGAGTGAATAAAGCAGATCATTTAAGCTGTCTGAACTCAAACTCCTCATCTGCAAAATGGAGATAATACTACATCTTTCTTAGAGCAATTAAACACTGAATATGAAGCCAAATGCCTACATGGGGTACAGACCATTTGGTCTCTCCACCCTCAACTAAAGGGCCGATGCCTACTCATACCAGCTTGTCTCAGCTAAATATCTTTTACATCCCAACGTAACATAGTCATATGTGCTTAACAGGCAGGTGCTTAGAAGATATTAAAAACTCAGGAGGAATAAATGAAGGAAGGAGGGAAATGGTCAGGCAATAAAAGGCTCCACCAATGGACAAAGACAAAGTAAATAGATTAACATGTTCATCGATAATAACAATTGGTTGTTTTGTCAATATGTAACTATCTCTGACTGCCTATAATAGACCATTCTGTCTATACTCACCTCCAAACCTGGTTGCTCTCCATCATTTCTAAAGATGCTTTCAAAATTCAGTTTCCTAAATTCCATCTGGTGGCTGGGAGCTCAGAAACTGGAAATGTAACTTTTTCTCATTGCCTTCAAAGTATAGCCCATCTGGGGAAACTACTGTTTCAGAAAACCTATAAGGAGCTATGTCACTTTGTTTAATGTAAGGAGATACATTTTCTTGTTCTACAGTAGTTATTGAAAGTTTAATTCCAATTGATTGTTCAAAATACATCCATTAAAGTCCAACATGTATTTAATAGGTATATCCTATTACACTCATGTACTTAGGGCCATAGTCAAGACCTGACATATTCAAAGACATAGTTTAAACAAACTAATTACATAAGGGCACACAGAGGCTAAGCTGAGCAGGGGCCTTTGAGCAGGACATATGCTTTTAATCAAAACCAGGCATTAGGCAAAACCAAGATACCCCAAGCTGGATCCACATGGCATAATGGATCCTAAAACAGATGTTCCCAGGACCAGCCTCGTCTACTGACTCCATGAACAAATACTGATGCATCGTCCATGTCAGCCCAAAGTAGGAAATTCTGAAGCTTTAACTGGTATATATCAGGAGAAAAGTGGCACATTAGAAGACATGTTCAACTATGTAACTTTTTCTGTTGGACTTGTAGAGATTAAGGGCGTTTTTAAGCAGAAATCTCCCCCAAGGATGGTTGACTGAGTTGAAGTGTGTGTGCGTGCGTGTGTGTGTGTGTATGTGTGTGTGTGTGTGTGCGCACGCGAGCTCGTTAATCCTGAGGCTTGAAGCCAGGGCCTAGGCAGTATCTTTGTGCTTTTTGTGCTCAAGGTTAATGCTCTACCACTTGAACCACAGCTCTATTTCCAACTTTTTGATAGCTAGAACTCAGGCTTTGACACTATCCCTTCTTTGTGCTCAATGCTCGTGCTCAGATCCACTCGTGGTTTTTATTGGAGGTTAGAGTCACATAGAGATTTTTCTAAGTCTGGGTTGGCTTCTAACCAGGAGCCTCAGATCTCAGCCAGATTTTATCATGTTTATCTGGAGATAAGAGTCTCACAGACTTCCTTCCTGACTGAGTTGGCTTCATATTGCAATCCTCAGATCTCAGCTTTCTGAGTAACTAGGATTATAGGTATGAGCCCCAGTGCCCACCTCTGAGTCCAGCTCTTATGAAACTGCCCCTCACTCTTACTACCTTGGAACTACAACTTCCAATAAAGCATGACCACTTAACCTCTGTCTCAGGTTCTGTACCTAAGGTATACAGGCAAAGAATTTTAATACTGGGAACTCACCTGTGAAGTTTATATGTAATATAAACATGTGTCCTTTTATTTTGTTGTTTATGTTTAGAGAAACCACATATGAATGTCATTTTTAAATGGTGACAGAACTCTCTAGATAACATTAAAATGATGGAACTCTTTGGTAAGTTTCTCCCAGCCTGACTGGACTCAGACCACTTAAGTTTCAGTAAAAGAGACATTTTCTGCTCAGTACACTCTGTTCGCTTTAATGACTATAGTTGTGAGGTGTAGGGAGCCCTAAAAGAAGCCTCTTAACTTGAATGCCTGCTTTCCCTCCTCTGTACCTGGAAACGCAATATACTTGTCTGTCTTCCTGAGGCTCATCATAGATTAGCAGGCACTTGTCCCTATCCCTTCTTGCTGCTAAGACCAAGTCCTTTTCCCTGCGCAATTTATGAACAACATAGTTTGATGTCTCACAGTTCAAGGTGTTAGGAAGCTTGTGATCAAGGTGCAAGCAGATTCAGTGTCTGGTGAGGAGGGCTCATTATTCTTCAAAGACGGTGTCGCATCCTGTACTAAAGAACTTCCTCAAGCCACTTATAGTTTTAGGTTTGAGGAATTTTTTTGGTATATATGTGTACATATACAGGTTTTGCTTCTATGAAGCTGTCCCTGAACTTGGGAGCCTTCTGTTCTAGCCACCTAAGTGCTGTGAGACATGTGTGCACCTCCCTGCATGGCTCCCAAACCCCGTGCACAAGGGCACTCATTCCATTCCTGAAGACAAAGCCCTCCTGACCTAATCACTTCCCAAAGGCTCTGGCCACTTAATACCATCTTGTAAAGGTTACATTTCAACATCTGCATGTTGGAGGGACACGAACTTCCAGGCCATAGGAATATGAAGTAAGTGCTCAATGAATAAATGTTAAAAATGAGTTGATGCTTTTTCTAAAAGGCAGTTTAACTGTTGCTGTTTTTGCCAATAATATAATGATTAGTAGAAAATGAATGAATGAAGAGGATACCTGCAAACTTTCTTCTTCCATAGGGAGAGCTGCACCCCTTGGCAAGGCCAGGCACCAGTGAGCATGGGCATTCTGGCTTGCTGATCCTCTTCTGATAAGCTACTCCCAAGGATAGAATGGCATTGTTCATGTCATGGACCAAAATCCTTTCAAAAAACTACACCAGGCCCAGAGTCATTTCCTCTGATGCAAACTGCTTTGCAGAACAGCAAGAGCTCAAAAAATTCATTCATTTCTCACGAATTCTTTATTATGAAAGCATTTTTTGGCAGTACTGGGCTTTGAACTCAGGGCCTTATATATGCTATTGTTTTCTGTTCATTCTTACCTCTAAGTTAAATTTGTAAGCAAGCATAGCAAAAATACAAATATAGAAAAATATGTATAATAAAACCTCCATTATCACTACATTTGTGCATTGGGCACATCATTAAGTAAATAAGGAACAGTAGACACAAGCCTTGTAATACTGAGGCAAGCAATCTGCTGACTAGGATAGTCCTTAAGTCATTGATGGGAGGGCAGGACATACACAGTGGATACTCTAGGGAAAAAATAGTTCACATCTTGGGCAGGACAAAGTCGAACGACAGATTCCACTCAGTACTGTGAGTACTTTGAAGCTTACAAATTGCTTACTTATGAAATTTTCCATTTAATACTTTTGGACCACAGTTGACTGCAATTAACTGAAGCCATGGAAAGCAAAACTGAGAGTACTAGGAAATCACTCTATTACTTTCTTTCAAGAGCTTCACATATCTGTTGTGAGGAAAAAACTAGATAATGTGTGACTAAGTACTTGATATATTACCAAAGTTCTAAGCAAATGTAAGTTATTATATCACACTTAGGGTTCAGAAAGACAATTAGGTACCCACATTCTACCACAGACTCACCTGTGATTAATGTATTCACTCTGGAAACTCTAGGAGTTAACCATTTTCCATACATTCATTATGATCACATTAATCATTATAATTGATTGGTTAATTAGCTAATTATGGTTATAATGCATTTCTACAGGAATTCCTTGGTAATCCAACATTAATGAATGCATGACCTTATCTTGATGCTAAACAAACCAAAGGAGTGACCTTCTGTCAAGATTTTGATTTTGATCCAAAGAGGACATCACAGCAGAAGATAGTAGAGTAGGCATCATGTTTCCACAACTCTAAATATCAGGCTTTAGGTCAAAAGCAGTCAAAGTTTTTGACAAGTCAAAATATTGAAGCCTCTTAAAATAAATACTCTGAAGTCCTCTTTCCTTCTTTCCAAGAACTAGGCAGGAAACACAGATCCATCTCTACTTCCCTCACTTCTCAGAGCAAGATTTTCCTGAGATTGGATGAAGATCTGAGAGAGCTATAGGAATTAGCTATTAAGAGTCATTCCCCACCCTACTGGTTAGCCCAAAATCTCAAGAAAACGACCACATTATCTCCCAAGAATCTCAGAATTCTCTGGAAACCTCAAGACTTGCACAAGGGCAGGAGAGGTGGTGCAACAATAGGGGGCTAGATGCACACATGCAAGGCCCTGGGTCTCAATCCTAGCATGCCAAAATGAAAAAAAAAAGTAAAACTACACATTATTTAGGACTATATCACACATACCTCTCTTTGGAATATATGTAGAGAAATACGAGCGGGATACCTACATTCCCATGCTTATTGTAACTTCTCCACAATAGCCAAGTAGTAGAATCAGCCGAGGGGACCAACAACAAATGAGTGGACAAAAAAATAGAGTGTATATGTACCACTGAATACTACTTTCCCCAAAAAATCATTTTAGGGCACTTTTCAGGACAGCGGATGGAGACTGCTATGTTGAATGACACAATTCAACCTCAAAAAGTCAAATCGTATTTGTTTTCACTCATTTGTAGATTCTACACACTAAAGATGGATAGACAGACACAGACAGACAGACAGACAGACAGACAGACAGACAGGCAGGCAGGCAGGCAGACAGACAGACAGATATATACCTGTAGGGCTCTTCTAGAGATTAGAGGAATAAGGGAGAAGAAAAAGAGAATGATGGAAGACAAATAATACAAAAATTCATTGTGTGTATTATGAAAATAATGTAAGAAAACTCAGGGCCCTGAGGTAACTCAGTGGCAAAGTGCTTGCCTAGCAAGTGCAACATCTTGTGTTTGATCTGCACTACCAAAAGGGAAAGAGAAAAAGAGAAGGAGAGAGAGAGAGAGAGAGAGAGAGAGAGAGAGAGAGAGAGAGAGAGAGAGAGAGAGAGAGACAGAGACAGAGACAGAGACAGAGACAGACAGAGAGACAGACAGAGAGAGAGACAGAGAGACAGAGAGAGACAGAGACAGAGAGACAGAGACAGAGACCAAAAACACCAAGAAAATTCACTGAAAGTGAGAAGGACTAGGGAAAGAAAGCAATAGATTAGTATAATCTGACTAAAGGTAATGTAATGTGTGCACATATGCATTGCCAAGGGTAAATTCCTCTGTATAGTTAATATATGAATGGCAGAAAAGTAAAACAGGCTCTGTTGGGGCTGGTACCAGTGGGGAGTTGAGGAGAGGGCGAATAGAGGGGAAATGAGAGTGAATATGGTCAAATACTTTATGCATGTCTGAAAATAGAGCAATAAATTCTGTTCAAAATGTTTTAAGAAGGAGAAAGGATGCAAGACAGAGACAAGAGAGGGTAAGTTTGATCAAGATGCATTGTATGCATGTATGGAAATGTCACACTAAAACCCTTCCTTGGACAATTAATATATGCAAATAAAAATATTTTTAAGAATGAAATATTTCTTAAATTGGAAAAAAGTCCATCATTTGCTATGATAAATTGAAATGAAAATATTGTACCTTGAAACCCTAGACATTGGGAAGTTGGCTGCATTAAAATTAATTGAAAGTTTGCAAGTATAGCAAATATAGTAATTACACATGTGTTTTATGAGCCCATCGATTGGTGTTTAATGCTCATGGATGTTTATTTTGCTAAGAGTGAAACATCTTTAAAATACAGAAAAGTTTAATGAGTGGAAACTCTAGCATTCTGGTTTTTTCTCGAAGGTAAAATCGACATAGACCTCATTGAAACTTAAGATGCCTAACATTTGGAAGCTATTACCAAACCTCGAGATATGATGCCATGGAGCATTAACATCTAAAACTCTAACTGCTACTTTCAAAAAAGTAGGTTCGAGAAATAATTTGAATCTGTCCATTAGTACAAATTTTAATTTCCTTCTAAGGAAAAAAGTTCAAATGTAAAATGTATTATGCATTATCTGTAGTTGTTTATTAAGCAATCAAGTGATTTGAGCTGAAATTTTATCTTATCGTATTGCTTTCCAAAGAAAAGGTGAAATAAATTCTAGCAAAACATGCAGCACAGTCACAGCTAAAATTAAAAACTTGTACCTGGGTCATTTAGAGGAATAAAAGTGCGCAGGTAAAACCAAACAGCCTGTGGGTACTGGAAATGGACAGACATGGATAACAGGAGCAGAGACACTCTCTTTGGGAGGGGCTTGTGTTAGCTGTTTGTCTCGCAAACATTAGAAAGTGTTGGGAGCCAGAGTGGAATCAAACTGTACCTTGACTTGCATCAGATGATGGCTATATTGTCTTATTGCTTTCTGGCCCTATTCTATGTAAATGACCTGAGAATTACCATATGAATGTAACACCTGGAGGTTCCCTGGGAGAGGAGGAGGGAAGAAGGGGGAGGGAAAAATATACGCGGCAGTCTCGGCAGTCTTCGCCTGGACTGCGGACATCCCGGACCCGGTGTGTCTGTCTCTCTTCTTTTTCCTAGTCCTTGTCCCCTATTTCAGGAACCCCAATCTGCGAACCCTGGTTTGCTGCCGGTTGGCCCCGGCAAGAAAGGGATTAGAAATATAAGAATTAGTAGTGAAAAAAGAGAAAGCTAATTCAGGTGGAAAGACCTTTCAAACTGTTATGCAGGCCTGAGAACTACAATGAGTTGGATAACAAAGGAAAGGCTAAGTGGAAAAGAGTGTCCTACGAGTGAACACCTCTATTAAAAAATCTACCTAAAGCAAAAGATTATAAAGACAAGAGCCCATTCATTTGGGCAGCATAGATGCTGCCTTGAATGAGAGTCTACTCTTTAGGATCAAATATTTGCTCCAGAGCCCGTGAAGAGAGCTGGATAAAGCCTGAAGGCACAAAAGGCAAACTTGGAGTAGATGTCTATAACCACCAAGACTATCTCCTTTACCCACCTAGAGTGGGAAGAATCCCAGAGAACCAACTTCTACCAACTGGCTGGTTGGCCTTCGCATGAAACAGAACATACTGGAGACCGGTGTTGGTCACCACTGCTCTCCAGTTGTGCACCCAGTGACCACAGCACCTGGATGGGCCTGGATAAGTAGATGTTCATGCCTTGGTTTTTGGCAGCCTCTATCTCTGCTTATGTATTCACAGTATCATTTTTGGGGTGGCCCACAGGGATCCTATCTAATACCAACTGTCCAAGTAGTGTGGTCTTTTCAGTTAGTTGCTCAAGACTGCTTCCATGGTAGTGCTTTCTAGTAGACGAAATGTGACAAAAACTCTCTTTACCCTTTCTGTCCTCCTACACATTGTCCTCATGTATGTACCCCAGATTCCTAGTCACAGACTTAAACTTCTTTTCCATACAGGCCCCTGACCATACAATCAGGCCACTGGCCATAGTTTGGTATGCTAGACATATTTTCATCATGGGATACTTTCTCCTGCAATGCCAAGGGGAGAACTGAATCGCTGTGTTATAGAATGTAACAACATTCAGAAAACAGACTCTTGAAAATAAGAGGCAAGAGGCCAGGAGTTTGGTCTAGTGGTAGAAGCACTCTACCTAGTATGCACAAAAATCTGTGTTCAATTCCTCTGTAACACATATATAGAAAAAGCCAGAAGCGGTGCTGTGGCTCAGTGGTAGAGCACTAGCCTTGAGGGAAGCCTAAGGACAGTGCTCAGACCCGAGTTCAGTCTCCAGAACTGGCAAAAATAACTAAATAAATAAATAGATAATAAAATAAGAGGTAAGTTAAAATAAGACTTTTAGGGCAAAATGGACCTAATATGACTACTAGCTGATAGGAAGAGAACATTCAGACATAGAAAGACACAATGGCAGCATGCACATAAAGGAAATGCCACAGTGGAGTGATATCCTCCGCAAGCCAAGAAGAGAGGCCCTAGAAGAAACTATATCAGTCACCAGCACAACTTGATCTCAGATATGTGGATTCCAGAACTGTGAGTAGATTTCTGTTGACTAGAGTATCTTGTCTGCAGTGCTCTGTAATTGTAGCCTGAGAAAACTATCCTGGACTGCTCCAAACTCCAACCACTGAGACTACTTTTCCCTTTCTACTGCATTGATATTTTTCAAATGCCTAAGTCATAGTCCGTAAGGATTTTTCTTAAAATGAGACAATATCCTCCTTACTTAAGCTGTCGACTTGTGCTGGGACCCATCTCCTAAGACAAGATCCTGTTTGCCATCTGGACTAGTGATAAAGTACTCATGGAAGTACTTGTGTTCATCCAGATTTTCTGGAAAGGCAGAATCAGAGATAGATGGATGGATGGATGGATAGATAGATAGATAGATAGATAGATAGATAGATAGATAGATAGATAAGATAAGATAGATAGGATAGATTGATTTGTAATGAATGTCTCAGAATAAATAGAAAGGGGATGTTGGATGTTGAGCAAGGTAGGAGAAGAAGGGAGGAAAGTTAAGAGGCAGGATGATTAGATGGAAGAATTTCACATTACAACAGAGTTCTGAGAAAATCTTGGCCAGAAAGATGGCAACTCCTTAAATGAAAGCCATATCCATTAAAGAGGTCGGTCCTGAGTCTTAGAAGGATGGTCCTACATGAGTATCCTTACTATCCTTAGTCATTGGCATCTTGCAAAGAGCATGATATTTAGTTGACAAGATTCAGTGCCACTAGTGAGGCAGCAAAGACTAATCCATTGTCCAAATGGCATTTGTCACCAAGTCTTAATGAGCTTTAGGGCAGAGTCTTGGGACAGGAAAAGAGCAGCAAGAGGGGTGAGGACAAATCCTCTGAAATGCCTCTTCCTTTGTTTCTCTGTCAACTCTGATCAGCTGTTTGGCAGAAAGAAGGGAGAAAGAGAATGAATGTGAATGAATCATTGAATTCACTCCTAGCTCAGGGAAATATTTTATTGGATTTGTTTTTCTTTGATGCTGATAAAGCCCATGGGGCAGAGTGGACCAAGGTAGGGAATGTGTGGGAGGTGGGAGCAATGCAAGGTCTCCCTGTGGTTGCTGAATCCATGTTTATAATTCATTATTAACTATCTTCTGTACCAGGGTCTATTGGACACTTCCAGGGGGCTAGTTCCTGGGGCCAAGACGGTAGATCATGTGGACAGATCAGACAGAACATTTTATTTACTTATTTCTTTCCTTAAAGCTAGCATGACTCAACCTGGTGCAAGTCAGGAAAAAGTTAGTTTGACTTTGATTAAAAACAGGGAATGAACTTTGGAGTCATCTGACAAACTGGCAAGAGCTAGTCTACAGTAGTGCCATGGCTTTGTTCTAAAATTTTAAATGAACACTTCAAAGTGCTGATCATCTAACGGTTCCAGGTGTCATGCTCTCCGCCCTCAGTTCACTCATCTTTCTTTTGCTGAGGACCTCCTATGTGTCCACTGTCACACTGAAATGATGCTTAGCACCAAATGATCCCTTGTTGGGAAAGAAAAGACAAAAAAAGAAAGAAAAATAAAACAAGGAAAATACAACTGCTATGTCATAATTTCAGATCATGTGAGTGGTAGAGGAGAAATGAAAACAGTAAGTATTTAAGTTGTAAATCTCAGATCATCACTTCAGGTAGTTGCCAATTTCCTTCTCACTTTATCAGTGAGGGATGGGAAGTGGAGCGAGGTTAACTTACCTAAGTTCTAATAGTCCCCATAGTCAAAGGACACGAATATGAACTTGGACTAGTATTTGAGCTAATACATTAAACTGGCATGGGCCAAAGTTAAAGCACCTTACCACAGCCTCTAATTACCTCGAGAGTTCCATTTCCACTGGTTCTCGCACTCTTACAGACAAATGACAGTCGGTACACATTCTGTTCAAAGATTTCCCCGACATAAAGTGATCCCCACATATGACTCTAGAATACTAATTTATATGATGTGCCAGTACATCTTGGAAAGAAGCATTATGAAAATAAGAAACAAATTCCCTTTCAGAATACTTTTCTCTACCTCAAATTATGTTGAAGGGTAAGTATGGTACTAAATAGACATTTTTAACACTTATTTCCTTCCTAAAAGAAAATTGATTTCTTAAGGATAACTGGTATGTTATAAACCTTCAAGAATATGACTTGATAAAATTTTAGACATGAATATATTCATGGAATCACCACTCAAAAACACCATCACCTCCAAAACTAAAAATGGTTTTGGTGTTGTCCTATATCCCTTTTTCCTGTTTGAATCTGTAACTATCACCTCATCTCCAGGCAACTGCAAGTCTGCATTGATTAACTATGATTTTATTTTTATTTTCTACAGATAGATGGATAGCTAGTTATAGATAAATAGATATAAGGTTGTACAAAATACTTCAGATAGATAGATACATGTGTAGAAATAGATATATAATAAAATATTTTATACAAATAGCTCAGAAGATAGATATAAATATATGCAGAGAGTTAAGTAAAATATATCACAATTAAATTTATCTTTCCCCCTTTTATAAACAATAATGTGAATGTAAAAAAAGCTGAGATTCTATAGTATATAGCCTGCATTTGCGGTTTGCATTTTATTCTACTAGCCAATACTATAATGGATAAACCATCTACCTCTCACCTAGATCACAGTACCAATCCTCAAACAGGTAGGCAAATGAATGCTTGGCACATATTAGTGATTAAACAAATATTTGAATGAGTGATGTTAACTGGATTAGTTGCTGAAAGAGAGAATACTAAAACCTCGTATATATATTTCATATCTCATAAAAACAGGGAGATCATTTACAGAGAACTCTTAACACTGGAAGTTAACCAAGAGAAAAAGTCTTCACTTAGAATCTATGAGCAGAGTTTTGTATACCAAGGATAAAAGAAGAAAGATTCTTTCCAATGAGTTTACACTATTATTATGCACTTACGAAGGTCATATAGCTCATATATAAGAACTTATATTGCTGCTCACCCAAACCCATTTCCTATATTTATTGGCCTATTGATACCCTGCCATGAAATGTGTGTATGTATATGGGTATGCATATGTGTGTGTGTGTGTGTGTGTGTGTCTGTGTGTGTGTGTGTGTGTGTGAGAGAGAGAGAGAAAGAGAATAAAGCAAGTCCTTCCAGATCTTATCTTATAGCTAAAAATAATGTACTTGTAAATTGCTTTATAAATTATTTATCAAGAGGGGCTTCATCATTGAACAAGTGCTACAACGTGCTGTGAAAATGGGGAGGGGAGGGGGACTGGCAGAGGAGGGTGAGAGGAAGGCATGGGATCACTTATAAATAATATATTCATTGGTCAAAGAAAGTTATCACCTTTTATGAAGTGTTTAGAATTCGTCTTGCATACTAAGTGGAGTCCTCTTGCTGACTTGACGATGATCCGCTACAGCCTCCTAGCTGCTTGGACTCTGAACTTGGTGATTAGGATGCCTTATATTTCCTTCAACCAAAGCCCCAATTGCCACATCTCATCACCTGGAAATAAACAGCAAACAGGGCTGACTGGTACCAAGAGGAAACACAAAGATGTGTTGGCAACTCTTAGGAGGGAAGTCCATGTCCCTGGATTGGTCTCCGCATTTGGTATTCATCGTGTAAGTGCAGTGCCTAATGAAGGCATTTGGTATTCATGTGGATGTCACATGTATTTCCAAGAGACGCTGTGCTCTAATTTAGCACAGGTTAATGGACACCTCTATTAAACTGTTACCGAAAGTTTGACATTCAAATAACCCAGTTTAAAAATCAGACAAATCTAGACATTAAATCTGAAAGAGAAAAAAATGTAGAAGTCAAGTATATAAATGCCAATTTCAGACAGAAGCATTAATCTGCCTCTAAGATGAGTGGTCAATCCCAGCGCTTCTTGCTCTTTTACCTTTCACATCCTCTCTAGCTCTAGCTAGGCTAGAGCTCTAGGCTCTAGCAAAGTCCCTAGCTGCACTAGGCCAGACTCCCACTGCAAGCAGAGGAAGGCAAGGAAAGAAAGGAGGAACACACACTTACATTAAATAAATTGTGTCACTCGCCTTTTAAAATCCCTAGCTGCCTTGGGTTTTCAGTGCTAAGCCTTTCATATAGCAAAGGTACATCTTACTATTCCCATGGAAGATAAAATGTGAAAGCTCAGGGAACTTATTTCACTCATGAAAATTCTATCCTCCACTGGTAAATAATACAAAAGGTATGAAGGTATCACTCTAATGATATTTATTTTCACTACTTATGAATTTAATGTTTACTAGGCATATCCATTGCTCCAAACTCATTAATTAGCTGGCTAATGTCAGTAGAAAATTCTAGCAATTTTTAAATAAAATTCTACTTATATCTACTCTAGGATGCACAATGCATTTCCAGGTAGTTGTCTAAGATAAAGAAACAATGTTACCATTCTATTCATAATGGCTTCTTTGTAATAGCCAGAGATGATGAATGAACATAACAGAGTGCTATAGAATGTTCATAATCTCTTTAGTTGTAATAGTAACAAACAAAAAATAAATAGCCTAGAATGCATCAATGGAAGAACGGATAAACTGTGGTACATCCATTCAATGGAATACTACTTAGCCATTAAAGCAATAAAGCATTGATATAAACTTCAAAAGAACTGCAACATTAGTGAAGAAAGTTTCACAAAAGGAATATATACTCTATTATCCCATTCATATGAAACTCTAGCAAAGGGAAAACTACTCAGTATCGAAAATTCAAAAAATAGTTGCTTTCAGGATTGGAGTTTCCTTAATTGAAGGAATAAAGGAGATGAGAAATTATATTCATGTTTTGTATTTTAATGGGGGGAGTTAAAGAGGCATATGCATTTTTGAAATGCACCATATAATTCATATTTATACATTTCACTATATAAATACCAAACCAAAAAAGAATCATAAATGAATATTGGGCTCCGGGTAATGAAGATGTACATGCTAATGTGTTTAGGGAGGACATATACAAATGTCTTTAGCTCAATCTGAAATGCATTAAACAACAGGATGGAGGATAGATGGAGAGAAGTGTAGATAGAATATTTTAAATATGTAATAAAGACATTCAAATATTATTTATGTAGTACAGAGGGTATAGAAGCTGCGGTATCAAATTATTTTAATTTTTGCACTTAAACATTTCCATATAACACGTTGAAAAGCATCTTTTAAATCAAAAAAATAAAGGCTCCTTTCTTTCTTGTGTTCATCTTCTCACAGGCTAATAGTGAAGATAAGCAATGAACTTAGAAGAACTGCAACATAGAGAGCTAAAATTGTATATTCTGATGAATGCTGAGCAGAGCAAAAATAGAATGGGGTATGAGAGATTTGTGGAGGAATTTATTTAGATGGACCATCAGGGAACACTTCCTTGGGGGTGTGGTATTTGATAAGTGAGATGTGAAGCTGAGAAAGAGGAAGTCATGAAAAAGGTTATGTATCCAGGTAAAAGAGGAAACATGCTCTCTAGACAGGACAGTATGTGTGAAAACACAAGGGAGGACAGAGTTTGGCATACATAACAAAAATGGAAGGAGCCAGTGTGGCTGGGGCATGGCTAACTCTATATCTGTGGGCCAAAATAAGCCTATACTCCTTATAAGTTGATAATATTAGGTATTTTGTTATAGTGTTGGAATAATGACAAACATGACCCTGGTAAGAACTGATGGTTCTAATGAGCTCTACATTGATCACAACACACCAGGGTCTTAACTTTTTTTTGTTTATAAATTCAATAATTTGATTTAGTTTTTTATTTTGTTGTCAGTATAATGAACCAGAGGGGTTACAGTTATATTCAATATTCATCAGGTACTGGGTACATTACTTCTTGAACATTGTTATCCCTTCCCATGGTTTTCTCCCATTTTCCCGCCCCTCCACTCCTTCCCACTTATCTATTTTCCCCTTACCTTCCCTTTTACAAATAAATAAATATATATACAATATACCAGGTACAGGGTCTTAACTTTAAAACCAAATTACTCAATAACCATCACTATTTATTGTCTGCCTGCATTAAATGCTGGGTCAAACCCTAAAAACTGTCTCCAATTGCCTCAAGCCACATGTCATTTTAAATAAATATACAAATATTTACACAGGCCTAGTGCATGGAAAAGCTAAAATTCACCTAAGAGATAAGAAGGGTGGCAATCATGTTATCTGAGGAAGATCTAAAGGAACCAGACACATTTAGCATTGCAAATAAACCCATCACTGTTCTCCCTGATTCTATAGTGCTCACTGCTATGATTTCAATGGGAAATGTGCATTATCCACAGGCTCACATAGAGCTGGTGAAGCTATCTAGGAGGTGGTGGAAAGTTCAGAAGTACATCAGGTTGATTTGGAGAAAATGGATAATTAGGGAGTGTGCCCCTGAAGTATGTGCCTCTGTCTCTCTGTTTCCTGGCTGCCATGAAGTAAACAGCTTGTACTCACCCTCTACTGAGTTTTCCTGCTACCATGATGGTCTGCCTTACCTAAAGCAATGGATCCAGCCAACCATGGGTTAAAATTATGTGCCAAGAAAACCTTCTTAGCCGGGTGTGGGCACGGTGGGTCATGGCTGTAATCCTAGCTACTCTGGAGGCTGAGATCTAAGGATCAAGGTTCAAAGCCAGCCCAGGCACAAAAGGACCTGAGACTCTTATCTCCAATTAACCTCTAGAAAAGGGAGATGGGGCTTGGCTCAAGGGTAGGGTGGTATCCTTGAACTGAAGAGTTCAGGGACAGCGCCCAGGCGGAGTTCAAGCCCCATGACCCACAGAAAAAAAGAAAAAAGGAAAAGAAAAACTTCTTATCTCAGATGGTTGTCACAACCATAAAAAGTCTAACTAACATTCCATCACTGGTAGGGAAAGTTTTATATATACAATAGTCTCAAGGAGCTGAATTAATTCATGAGGATGACTGCCTATGAAGAGGCAAAACAAAAAATATAATGAACAGAGCTATTCAGGGACATAAAAGGCACATTAGGAAAGAAGACTGCTGTTACTCTCTAACTGTTGGAGCCTAGGATGGATGACCAAAGAATAGAGGGACTTGGCATCAGATAAGGGTTGAGTCTAATGAGACTTTTAAGTACCCCCAGCACAAGAGTCTGGAAAGCAGACTGAGGATCCTAGCATGTGGCCCATCCAGCAGGTTGAGAGCAGCTGTCTTTCTGCAGCTGTATTAATAACATCTTCATTGATGCTGCTTATACAAACAATATTTTCCATCTAAACCACATTCATTGCTGACCGCATGAAAACAGTGGGGGTGAGACTACAGGGCTGACTTAATAGAATCAGTCTGGACTAAAAATATGAGTTGTTGCTCATGAGGAGAATCAGTAAGACTCCCCAGTGGTACTCTCTGGTATGTGCTAGTTTATAATGTTGTACCATAGGGTCTAAAAAACATGTCTTGGGCCAAGTGTAACAGTGCATACCTAGAAATACAGCTATCTGGGATGCAGAAACTGACAGAGAGGTGGTTCTAGACCAGACAAGATAACAGTGTTACCAAGTCCCTATCTCAACTAACAAGCCAGGCATGGTGGTACATGGCTATCATCCTAACTACATGAGAAGTCATATAGGTAGGAAGATCACAGTCTAGTTTCCAGAAAAAAATAGGAGACACAATTTGAGAAATAGCTGAAGCAAAAAGGACTGACTAAAGTGGCTAATGTGGTAGACAGTCTGAAGACAGCACAGGCTTATGGTCAAACTATAGAACAACCCCAACATGAAGAAAGACAGGTAATCTGAACATTTTCAGTGCTAGACTCATCT
The DNA here is from genome assembly GCF_031878675.1 of Megascapheus bottae. NCBI lineage: Eukaryota > Metazoa > Chordata > Mammalia > Rodentia > Geomyidae > Megascapheus > Megascapheus bottae. The sequence goes on along the minus strand of NC_143526.1, from coordinate 34,219,349 downwards.
CTACAGGTCCAGATATTTTTCTGGGTTTGGAAATATGTGCTCTATTAAACCCCTCTGTAGCTTAAGGGCTGCAAACAAGTTGAAAAAAGATACTGAAGTTAATATTTCTGCCTTATAAAAACAGATTCCCTAAACCTCAGTCCAGAAGGCTAGTGAGGCTTGTGGTTTTCAGTACCATGTTGGAAACATCTATTTGTGCTTTTAGCCTCCACTAATATCCTACCACTTACATAGGTGTGTCTTTACAATGACTATATTGTTGACCCAGTGTGTAGATGAAGACAAAGGCATTAAGCAACTTTTCTCAAGCTCATACATCTATAGTATGCAGGATATATGTTCAAATCAAACAAAGCTTTTGTTATACGTAACAGAGTCTATGAATGAATGAATGAATGAATGAATGAATATGAATGACATGCAGCTTTGAGCAAAATCATGAGTCCAACAAACCTAAGTCATTAGTTGAAAATAAAAATGCTAATAAATAAGAGAAAATTATGTCCAAAAAAAGCAAAGATGTTGATTGGTGTAATTCCAGCTACTCAGGAGGCTGAAGGCTGAAGGATTCAAGCATGAGGTCCTGAGTTTGATACACACACAATACTCCCCTACCCCTATCACCAAAATAATAATAATAATAATAATAACATTAAAAAGTAAAAGGATGGGGCTCATAATTCTGTTCTAACTAAGGTGAAGAATAAAAGAGGGCAGATGCGTTACCTGGCTTTCATGTGCACACCACAGAAAGGATGATGTATTCACCCAGAAAAGATAGTTTCATGTCCCAGAGCCCTGTGCATCCTCAGGCCAGGACCTTTGGGGTTGAACATTTTCTAACAAGGTACCAGATACACAGATGGTGTTCAAGCTTAAAATCCTATTACTGACCATTTGGTTTCTTTAATAGCACTTCAAAATGATTCCATTTTGAATAGGAAGTATATTATTTCTTACCTAGGGGTGTTTATAGACATCTGAGGAATGATTTGAGCTCAATGACATTAAATTATTACTGTTGTTCAGAAATAGAGTAGGCCTAGATTAGCCAGCACGTGTGTTCACTGACAGCGACAAATCCTGGACTATGATAAGCACAGGACTCTGTGTCTATACTAGTTAGCCGCACCCCCCCCCCAGTAGAGGACCAAAAGTCAGTCTATGGTGGAAGTGATCTAGCTATAGGTACCCTCATCATATCTAAATGCTGGCTTCACATTTGTTCAGTAGGTCTGAGAGTTGGCCTTAACTACTAACTGTTAGCACTACATTTCCTATGTTTCTATTCTAATAAGATGAGCTAATATAAGAATCGTATTGCTCTTTCATCTTACAAGAAAAATAATACTCCAAACAATAACCTTTTTTTTTCATTTTCTCTCAAAAGATTACTGAAACTCCAGAAGAATAAGCTAGCGTTCCAAGTTCACCTTGGGGGGCACATGGGGCTTGAACTCGACCTGGGTGCTGTCCCTGAGCTCTTCAGCTCAAGGCTACTACCCTACCCCTGGGCCTGGGTGCTGGCCCTGAGCTCTTCAGCTCAAGGATACCACCCTACCCCTGGGCCTGGGGGTTGTCCCAGAGCTCGATACCTCAAAGATACTGCTATTATATTTCCATCAAAAGATGAAAGCTTTCCTTTAAGAATCAAGACTCCAGGCTTTTTTAAAAAATTATATTATATTGTCAGGGTAATGTATAGAGGGATTACAGTTACAATCATCAGGTAGTAGGTACATTACTTCTCGAAAACTGATACTCCTTCTCATGTTTCTGCACCCATTTCCCTGCCCCCACCCCTCCCAATCATCTTGTCTTCCCCCTTCCCTTCCCTATTTCAAATAAACAACTACATGCATACACAATATACCAGATACCAAAGTCAGATACAGTAACAACATGAGAAAAACTAACTATAAGAGAAAAAAAAGAAAAAAGAAATAACTTCACATGGTACAATAAGAACAACAATCACAAAAATAAACCTCGTTTCCATATCCTAGAGTTCATTTCGCTTAGCCTCATCCCATATGGCCATACATACATAGCTTGTAAGCTATTGTGATTCTCTCCTAGGAGAATCCTAGATGTGTGCTAATTATTACAAATGAGGGAAACCATGGATACTTCTTTGCCGTACTGAGAACCTGCCCAAGGTCCTCTTGGCATATGATTAAATATGAATGAGAAGTTAGGGGGCTCACTAGCTTGAGACAGTTTCTGTGAAACCCCCATTACTGAAACATAGATAAAGAGGGCTAGAAACAGGGCCAGCCTATTACCTATTAATTCTTAACAAATGATTATAACGATTCTAGATGATGAAAAGAAATGAGCAGATAGAATCCTGTCTGTTTGTAAGATTCAAACTGAATAAAAGCCAGGAAGTTGACATAATACCCTAAAAGGAGACACCAGACACCTTAGGAGACATGCTGAAGTCCATTTGTACTTAGGCTTAGAAAGATCGGAGTGAGAGTGAGGGATTCCCTGGCTGTGTCTGCTGGGTACTTAGTGCTCATAGTCTGTAGCTCCATCTGAACAAGATTGTTACCAAATTTCTACAAGTATATCTTTATTTCTTCAGCCTTCAGCTGTGTGTGCGTGAGAGAGAGAGAGAGAGAGAGAGAGAGAGAGAGAGAGAGAGAGAGAGAGAGAGAGAGAGAGAGAGAGAGAGCGAGCATTCTATCTGCCTCTGTCTTTATGACTCCAAGTATTTTGTTCTTTGAGAATCAAGCCTGAAGCCGCTTTTCTATGCACCACAGGCAATATGGTGCATTGCTTAACGGACAATAGATGTGGGAAGCTCAATAGATGTGGGAAGAGAAAGCAACGAGTTCTCTCTTCAGTGTCATCTTTAGTGGGTTGGTCCTGGATCCTTGGAAGGCTGTTTGTTTGACTTCATCTGAAGTGATGTCCCAGTCCAGTAAGAAAGAAGCAGTAATTGGTTAGTGATGTTTTCCACAGACATGAGGAATAGGAAATGAGAAAAGAAGTGTGTCTCACATTTGTCACATCTGAGAGAGTTCTCTGTCTTCTAATGGGGACAGGAATTTCCTGTCCATGCAATTAGATATACTGTCTGTAGCAAAGCTGTGAAGGAGGCAAAGTCTGTTTCCAAAGGCAGCCATGGCCAGGACCATTCGAAGAAAGAAAGAGGAGAAAAAGGACAAATAGATGAAAGAGAAAGAGGTAGAGGAGGAGGTAGAGAAATAAGAGAAGGAGGAAGAGGAGGAGGAAGAGGAGAAAGAGGAGGAGAAGGAGGAAGTCGTCAATGAGAAGGACTTGGAGGCATTATGGAGATGCAGCCTCAGGAACCAAACAGTTCCTGAAACAATTTAGTGCAATGCTATGAGGCAGAGTCACCAATATACAATATTACTGACCATTTCTTATATATGAACCTGTGAGTCCATCCTGAATGCCTGTTTTCTAGAATTGACTCCAGTCCTTATTACTGTCAGTGCACATACTTAACATAATTCTTTAAAATATCCTGTGTCCTGATCAGAATTTGACTTCTTTAAGAACCTAGAAACTCTTCTTCAGTGCCACTTTGCTCTTCAGTTTTGACACAATATGTAATGTCCCTTCATATTTTCCTATTTCAATCCTTTTACTCTGCAAAGAAGTCAGAAATAAAAAAAGATATGAAACATAGAAACTACTCCGAAATATGGCTATGAGAGATAATGCCAACCTTTGACTCCTAGTCCAAGGAGCTGCCCAGTGTGATGTATGTAAATTCTGTTTCCAAGACCAACTGCAAAGAGCAATGCTACTATTGCAAGGTGATGCTTGGTATTTAGGGTATATTATACAAAGGCTCACTCTCATGGCCATAGTGGGAGCCTAAGGCAAAACCCTAAGGTATATTCCACATAGAGGCCTTAACATATCTGAAGGGCAAAGGACATTGGAGACAACTCCAAGGCTTAAGTCTTTAGTCCAAGACCTCACAAGATCACTGAGGCCAGAGCTTTGAAGATGAAAGTAGAAGTGGTAAGTGATCATGTAGAAAGACTACTTTTTGCCAGTGGCTCACATCTATTTACTCAGGAGGCTTGTTATCTGAGCTTCTTGATTTGAAGTCAGCTTGAAGAAGAAAGTCTATGGGACTCTTATCTCCAATCAACTACTCAGAATAAAAACAAGGTGAAGTTGGGGTTCAAGTGGGAGAGTGCTATCCTTAAACAACAACAACAACAACAACAAAAACGCTCAGAGCCAGAGCTCAGGTCCTGATTTCAAACCACAGAACCAGCACAAAACAACAACAAAGATTACCTCTTAACTTTGCAGTCAGATCATAATAGTGTATTGCGTTACACTGAATGTTTAAATGCCCAAGCTTCTCTAAATGAACAAGAATTAGATCTATCTTCTGGTTAAATGATTCCCTAGCCACACTCTGAGTACTCAAAACAGATCCAGGCATGTGGTTGGTGTCTACATTTTGTGGATGCAAGAAAATGGAAACAAGTCATTAGAAGGTGTGTGAAACAGATGGATGGAAGGAAAGATATTTGTGGCTGGATCTAATCCCAGACTAGCTTATAGAGCTCTGAGGGAAGCCTGTGACATTGTACTGGCACTGAACTCTGCAGGTGTACAACTTTCCTGGACTGGACTATAACAGGAAAGATGTTGAATTCAAAAGCCATTGGCCAAGACTCCAATCTCCCCTTTAAGATAAGCTGTGGCAAGTTCTTGAATCATCCCTTTTTCAGCTACCATCAGTTTGGAAACAAAGATATTAGTACTTACTTCACATTGTCACTGCAGAAATTAACTGAATTAAAGTAAGTGTTAGAAATATTTCTTGAATTCCCTAGGCAGACCGCAAAAAAAAATGTGTGTGTGTGTGTGTGTGTGTGTGTGTGTGTACGTATGTGTGTGTGCATGCATGCAACCGCATGCATACACGCACACATAAAAGTACCAAAGCTTGAATTCAAGCCACCTCAAGCTCTTACTTGGCTTTTCCATACAAGGATGACTCTACCACTTTAGACACACTTCCATTTCTGGCATTTTTCTGTTCATTGGAGATAAGGGTCTTACAGACTTTTCTGTCCAGGCTCGCTTTTTGAACCTTAATCCTCAGAGCTCCTAAGTAGCTAGGATTATAGGCCTGCACCCCTAGTGCCCAGTGAATGTTTAACAAAATTTACTCCCAAAGGAGATGGAGGAGTTGGGAGGATGGCAATAAAATTGTAACTATGAGTTCCTTAGCATCTTATCTCTGATTTGTATTTGAAGATCTGTCCTCAATACCCTCACCTCCACTCCCACATTCCCAGCTGCAAGGATTTGGAGAAACAGGGACCAGGGCATTTGACCCCACGTATCTCATTTCCACAGGCCTGGGTCTTAAGTATACCCCATCAGAAACGTTCTCAACACTCTGGCTATGAACACCTAAGACCCTTTTCTACAGGAGATGGCAATCAAAGACACCTATAACAACTACTTTACAAAAGACAAGTCTATCTGGAAATGGAAACAAGAAAATACCATTTTCAAGTTCAAACTGGGAAATAAAAAAACATCTTGATGACATCATTTTCTCCCCATAAAGGGCCACATCTGAAGAGCAATTACTCATACAATTTTCAGTTATATGAGGCAATAAATTCCTTTTTTGCCTAAGCCAGTTTAGATTGGGTTTTCCATGACTTACAACTGAAAATGTGTTTGGTTAGATATCTATGTATTTAGTAGGAGTGTGGAAGAGTTTGGCTTTGAGTGCAACTTTCAAAAGCACCGGCCAAACCTAACACCTTGGGGAGGGAGGGATTTAATAGCTCAGCAAAGCTTTTAACATTTTTCTCTACCTTTAGGGCTCTAATGCTTCCTAGCGGAAGTGAAGCCTACTTTAGGGTGGATTTAAGAATTAAAAATCATATATAGAAAATTACGAACACTCTGGCTCTTTGTGGGGCCTTATTCAATGTCCAAATGTGGGGTGCTTATTTAAGAGCACACATGTAAAGGTGTTTATATTTTGGATTGTAATTGTTTCAAGGAGGGCTTTAAGTGACAAGATAGGAAAAGAAAATGTGCTGAAACTAGGGTGGAAATTAGAGGAAGGTCGCAAGTTTTGGTAGAGCAAAGGAAACAGAATGTCAATTATTTACCTTCTAAAAACATAGTAGTAATCCCCAAATGCCCAAGATTCATTAGGTTTTCTGTTCTGAAGCTGTGTTGTTCACTTTTCCCAGGGCTAACAATGAGATAACGTAATCATAATTCAGCTTCCTGGGACTCACCTCAAATTCAGGTAAACCAGAGTATCTCTAAGATAAATAGAGAATCTGGGTTTTATGCGACCATTATCCAAAGCAATGGGATTCAAACTGCTTCATAAAAATGTTAAAATTTTCCTTCCCACTCGATTTGTGATTAGCTAGCATTAATGTCACCATTTCAGAAATTAAAGAAACTAGAGAAACAGACAGAATGTATAAAATCCTCTGTAATTCCAAGCCTAGAATTCATAAGTTTCAACCTTTGAATTATACTCTAGATTCCCCAGCAGTGGGGTAGATAGCATATTCTGTTCAAAGATGATCATAGCTAAAATATCTGAATTAGACAAATTTAAAATAACCATAGAACTGCTTACTGTGATGCAGGACCCACGTTGCTTTCTTTAGGGACTTATAAGATGCCCCCATCCCCCTTTTGAGAAGTTACTGTTCTTGAGGAAACTGCCTTATTTGAGTTCATGACCCATAATAGGCAGTGTCCGATTAATATAGTAGCCTACCACCTTGCCATAGCTTGAGAAAATTCTGTGAGACCTTTAGGCCTCAAAGGTTTCCCTGGGGGCAACTGTGACCTTCAATACATCTACATGACAGCTCAGCTTCTCTCCAGCCCTCTGCTCACCACTCACAATCCTCTTACTCCACAGGTGTTGACCCCCAAGAGCATTGTGCCTGAACCCAAGCCAAGACGAAAGCAGCCACTTTCGGGAAAGAGGTACTAGTGAAATAAATTATTGTCCAGGCACTGGATGGAATATGTTATGTCCATCAAAACATTTATAATTACTATGAAGAAACTAGAAATGAAATCTAAGTGATTATAATTGATAAAAGCAGAACATAAAATTCCAGGCTGATCATCATCACTATTATGTAAAGTGAATCCAGGGGCTAGAGCTAGAATTAATATATGAACACCAAGGGGTTATTTGGGATAGAGGATTGGTTATCTGAGATTTATTTGAGGACCATCAGCATTATGGCATCATTTCTATAGCAGACAGAAAGACATATATACAGAAAAATAAACCAGATATTAATCTGACAAAGAGAAATTTTTAAGAAGTCAATATCATATATAGGAACACTTTCTTCCAATTTCTCAATGCCTTGTCCTTCCATCCTGCAGAGTAGAGGCAGAAGATAGCTCAGACTATAAAATTTAGCCCACATCCCAGAACTGACAGGAAGACCTGAAGGAAACAAAGAACTAGTTGGTCAGTTGGCTCCTATCTGGTCCCAGGAGCATTTACCTTTCTACATTTGCTCACTGAGCCTGACTCATGCATCAGAATATCACTGATTGCCCTCATCCTACAAGGCAAAGAGACCCAGAATTCTAACCATTCTTGTTCACAATTCTTTTCTTTAGGAACAATTCTTAGCAAGAAAATGAGCAGAGCCAAGGGGAAACTCAAGAAAGAGGAGCGTCTCACTCTCCTGTAAAGGTTCCTCAAGATTTTAAATACAAGATAAGCATGGCAGAGCATGTCCATAATCCCAGCGAGCTGGGAGGTAGAGTTTGGAGGGCCCATGTTTACAAACCATTGTTCCTGGCAGAAAGTTAGCAAGCTCTTTTTTTGTAATGTATAGAGGGGTTACAGTTATATTCACCACATAGTAGGTACATTATTTCTCACACATTGATACCACTTCTCGTGTTTTGTCCCCATTTCCCTATCCCCATGCTCTCCCAATCATCTTGTTTCCCCCTTCCCTTTCCTATTTCAAATAAACAAAATAAATGTATATACAATATGCCTGATAATAAAGTCAGATACTGTAACAATATGAGATTAACTAAAGGACAACAAAAGAGAAGAGAAATAACATAGTACATTAAGAACAACAATATGAAATAATGCACCTTCTATCTGGTGAATATAACGTAAACCTATTAATTATAATAAAAATATATGGAAAAAAGTTTTAAAAAAGAACAACAATCACAGGATATAAAGCACTTGTTTCCATATCTTGGAGATCCTTTCCTTTAGCCTCATTCTATATGGCCTTATGTATCTAGGATTTGAGCTATTGTAATCCTCTGCTAGGAGAGTCCTAGGTGTATACTAATTTTACAAATGAGGGGAACCACTGAGCCTATGTTCCTTTGGGTCTGGCTTACTTCACTTTATATGATTTTTTTTTTACAAGTCTTTCCATTTCCTCACAAATAGGGCAATGTCATTCTTTCTGATGGCACCATAGAATTCCATTGTTCTAGAAACATAGCAGTGACGGCACCCCTACAGTGTGACTGCTCCTTATACTACTGAGCTGAACACTTAAAAACTAGTTAAAATGATAAAAAAAAAAATATATATATATAGTAAGTATAGTTAAGCAGGGTTTAAAAAATAAAAAGGAAGAGGAAAAAAGAGGGAGGCATGCTTGCTTTCCTTGCTTCCGCTCCTCCGTTAGCTGGTGACCAAAAATAGAGCCACAGCATTAGCGCCACGCGTGTCTTCTTGTTAATTGTCTTGTTTTAGATGCAGATGTTTTTCACTTACAGACAGCGCATTTGAGGGAACAGGCAAACAAAATGTGCTGTTTTGGCATTTCTGATCTCAGTAAAACTTTGATTAGTGTGAGTGCTGTCGCTTGGCAAAGATAAACATCACATCCACAAAGCTGCAGACCCTTTGTTTTACACAAGCTCTCTCTAAAGGAGATCTCTTTAAAGCCTGATTCCACGGACACTTCCTTTGTTCCTTAGGATACTGTTTTTCTAATGCTTGTGTGTGTGTGTGTGTTCTTTTTTTCCGCCTATCTAAGGTAAAAATACCTGAATGATCAGTGAGCTAGTTATTGCTCCCATCTTAACAGGGATAAGCAGGAGACCAGCCTTGCAGAGTCTCTTCTCTAAAATATTTTAAAATAGGGCAGGAGCAGAAACACATCCTAGAGTTTGTGGTCTTCCTGCCTTTTAATTCTCTCCTCCTGATTTTTTTCCCTGTTGATCAGTAACCAACCAGCTGCACTGTCAAAGAATCCACCAACCTTGTACAGAGTATGGTGGCACATACCTGGAATCTTAGTACTCAAGGGAGGAAGGCAAGAGGATCACAAGTTCCAGGCCAGCCTATACTCCACAGTGAGATGCTCTCAGTAAACATACAAACAGCAATGAAATCTATTGACCAATCAGGATTCCTCACCAAAAATAAATAAATATATATATGTATATATGTGTATATATATACATATATATGTATATATATACATATATATATATATATATTAGAGGATATCCATCTTTAGGAAAAGGCTGTGAGGAGATCTCTAAGTAGAAAGTCCAGAGCTAGATACTCTAAGCTTTACTTACTAATTCTGTGACCTTATTAATCTATTGAGCTCCTGTCTCATTATCTATAAAACACCAGTAATCGCAGCATTTATTCTACTAGGAAATTTCAAAGATAAAATCAGATAATTACTACAAAGCCCCTAACACACAGCATGGCATACAGGAAGAGTTCAATAACAATCAGTTTTTATGATACATATAGGAAGAATTCAGTGTCTTCTCTCATGATTCCAAGCTTATTTTATATTAGTAACTCAGATTCCTCTAGGAAAAGAAAAATGAAACCAAACCTTTCAACATCGTCCTGCATCTCTTACAATCTGGAAAATTCCAAACATGCACTCAGATAACACAAGTCATACTGCAGGCTACTAAAGAGATGTACAGTGGAATCCAAGGAAGTATATCTTATTTTCAAAAGGCTTATCTCATCCATGATGTTGGGTAACAGTGATTTTCCACACATAGGCAAGAATTTTATAGACTTCTTAATAGCAATATGCCAGAATGGGTAACAGTAACAATATATTGTTTCATGACTCCAAATTCAACTCTTCTTAAAAGTACTGGAGCCAAATGCCAGCTAAGTGTGGAATTTACTGATTTAGCTGTGAAGGAAAGAAATTCTGCAGGTCAGATCAATACAGTCAGTAAAAACAAACTGCAGAATCTCCATTTTCTGCTGGAGGTCTGTGAGTGAGGGCATTAAACGAGGCACCTGAGTTATTCCTAAACACTTCATCTTGAATGTCTGGAAATGGTGTGTTAAAACTATTACAGGGAAAGATTATGACTGCAGGTCAGCATGATTGTATTATATGCCCTGCACAAAAAGTTAGACTTAACATTGTTTGGCCAAAACATTAGATATGAAAACAAAAGAGTTTTAATCAGCTAGCGTGCTGGAACAAACCCACTCCGCCCCAAAAGAATGCTTTCAATGATTTGGGGAGCAGCTCTATCTCCAGCAATAAGAAGATACAAGCTTATAATATCAGTGTTTTCCAGCCATTGGCAGCCATATTGAAATGTGCAATTATCAAGTATACTTGCCCAACTATTTTACCATTATCATCTTTGTCATCACCATTATCTTTATATTTTTACTAATAATAATACTTCAGCATGATAGCTGCTTGCCTTTTATCTACCTCAGGAAGTTGCCAGTTTGAAGATCAGCTTTGTGAAATTATTAAAATGCCTGATACTATCACAAAAGCCTCGCCACCACTCTTGATAAGGATGTAAAGCGGGTGCTATTTTAGAAGACAATTTAGCCATGTTTATTGAAATATAAAACCTACATTTGCTTATGGAGGTGGGAGAGTAGACAAAAGGAGAAAGAAAAGGCAGGCAAATAAAGTCGCTATGTTGAATGTACATACATGAATATGGACCCAAGATACTTTGAGGTGGAGTTGGGAGAGATGAATGGAAAAAGTTACATAGATCAAGATGTATTGAACTTGTAAATTGACATATTGACATAAGTTGACACATTGAACTGAAACCACTTTGTACACTAAATAATATTTCTTACTGCTGTAAAACAACTGAGAAACCTGCTTATAAACCTGTCCCAAAACAAAAAGCCCCCCAGAAAGTTTGAGGATGCACTAGATGTGTAAGTGAAGGGATACATAATGTGAGCACCTTTCTCTGGTGGGGGGGGGGGTTAACTAACTCAAGAGTACTTATCACCAATGTCAAAATTTCTGTAAGAACTAAGATGAAATAAATGTACATATGTAGGCATAAGGAGCCCCTATAATCAACAGTGCTTTGTGTATGTTTCACAACCAGTTCTTTAAGAAAAAGGCAAAGAATGTCTGTGTTTTCTGTTACCTATGGTGTCCCTACTCCAACCATGGTCAATTTCAATCCAACCATGAGATGTGCTATCGAATGTGAAATGGGAAGAGATGCACACTGATAGTCCTCACAAGCTCCAGAATACAGCTGTCAATTTGGTGTTAAAGCAAATTAAGTACCAGAACGATTTGTCTCCTCTGATGTGTGATGTGTAACTAACCCCGCATCTTAGTGTTCTTTTATGGTTTGCATTTGCATTTGAAAATTGCTCAGGTGATTACCTCCTGGTCAACTTAATAGTAGACAGGATATTTGTTAAGTGATGAATTGTGGTGAGTGAGGTATGTGTGTGTGTGATTTAAAATGTTTAGGCTAAAAGTATTTATATTTAAAAGAATAATGACAATTACATAAAAAATGCCCCAGTCTAGGTCACTGAGATTTTACTGAAATAGATTTGAACCTGGGGGTGACCACGGAGGGCGGAGAAGAGGTAGAAGTAACAGGGACAGAGACGGAGATAATTTGAAGGGGAAAGGAAAGGGGGAGAGAGAGAAAGAGAAGTATGAAAGTCCAGACATGATGAATCAAGCGTGAGCTGCTGCTGAAGGTTTGGTTAAATTATAAGAGAAGAATGGAAAAGAAAAAAGCTGAAAGTGGAGAAAGGAAGGAACTCAGATAGAAACCGAGGCAAAAGTAAAGTCAGGAGCTTCCTGTTATATCAGCCTGATCACAGAGGAGACCAGGTGAGATTCACCTGGGCAGGTGAGTACAGTAGACACTACTATACCACTCTGATTTCCCTTCAGGACCATACTGCAGCTCATACCTGTAGCCCTTTCTTGGTTGAAGAAAACTGCCCAAATCAACACTCTGTGATTCTTAAGCAGAAATCTGTATTCAATGAATGGTGAGTTTCAGGGTGCCAAAGCCTTACCTTTTCCATGGATAATAGGAGGAAAAAATAAAGACTGAAAATGCCTTCCTGCATTTCCCAGCATCCATTCCTAAAGGATGATGGTACCATTCAACAAGTATGAAATCGGAAAAGGAGCCAGTATAGAAGAGAGGCCTCAGAAGATAGTGATATTTTCTCTAAATTGAGTATTCAGTACCCTTGGGATATCCAAAAGTGAATGTCCATTGAGAATTTTGATATCAAAAGCAAATTTGCTATAATTTTCTCTAGTATATTCAGTTCTAATAAGTGAAGTTAAATTCATGGTAGAGGAGCTTATGGAGGGAGAACGAGTGAAACTGAGCCTTGAGCACCTACTTCATGTAATATTAGGATGCAGGAGTCTACAAATAGTGAAGAAGCTTCCTAAAAGTCAAGAAGTGCAGAGAGTCATTCCAGAGACAGGGGGCATACACTGGACTTGAACACCATGAAGAGGTCAAGGAAGACAATGATAAAGGTCTATTGGATTTAGCAACTTGGAAGGTCATCATGACTGTTTTGATGAGTGATGAGAAGAGAAACCAGTATGGACTGAAAAGTGTGTGAGAGGCATTAAAAACCTGGCCCAAGAAGTACATGCATATCTTCAGAGACACATGGCTGTGTAGGAAGTAGTACAGATAAGACTGAAGCTGAGAAAGAGGATCAAATGAAGTAAGACTTTGGTTTTTAGCTGTTTTATGTGATCATTTAAATTCACTAGGAAAGTTATAATCAGTAGAAACCTTGGACTCTCCTAGCAGAGATTTAAATAGAGCAAAACCTAGATACATAAGGCCATATAGGATGATGCTAAATGAAAGGACCTCCAGGATATAGAAACAAAAGCCATATAATGAGTGATTGTTGTCCTTAATGTATCTTATGTTATCTCTCATCTCTTTTGCTATCCCTTGGTTATCTCATATTGTTACAGCATTTTACCTTGTTATCTGATTTATTGTATATATGTTTATCTGGTTATTTAAAATAGGATAGGGAAGGGGGAAAAACAAGATGAGGGGCAGTGTTGGGGCCTGACCTCCATCTCTGAGGCCTGTTCATCATTCCAGCTCAGTGGCATTAAAGGGTTTTGGCCAGGCATTCCTCGCTGTACTTGCATACCTCTCTTGAGGCATCTCTGTGTAGGTAATTAAACTGAGGGCCCCCTCCCCCACAGTGCAGGTCCTCACCCCGCCTGCTTTCCTGCACTGGTTCTGCCCAGTACCAAAAAGTTTGCCCTGATCCTTCGTGATAGCACGGTGGCCCTCTTCCTATTGGTTAGCTTCCCAGTTCCCACCTTCTTTCCCCAACAGTATATAACTAAGTGCCTGATGCAATAAACGAGAGAGATCTGCCGCACTTTCATGGCTGACACAGCTCTTGGCTCAGTGTGGTTTTCCCCCCTGGTAATTGGGGGAGGGCTGGGTCATCGATATTTACCATCTCGCTCAGCTCCGGGGGACTTCAGGCTGGCCCTGGGTGTCCCTCCCCATACCTGTGTTGCTCAAGAGCAGCAACAGGGTAGGGGGGGTAAATGAGGACCAAAACATGAGAAAGGGTATCAATGTTTGTGAAGTAATGCACCTTCTATCTGTTGAATATAATGTAACCCTTCTATTAATTACAATAAAATTATATGAAAAAAAGAATTATAGAGTACATTTGCAAGACAGAAGAGATGAAAACAGAGCAATATCCTAGATAAGGTAGGGCAGGCCAGGGCCAAAACTCAAATAAGAGGTATTTGAGGAAGACAGGAAACCAGGAGGAAGACAGGAAAACAGGAGAAGAAGCAGTATCAGTGAAATCACTGATAAGTTCTCTGATCAGACAGCGATGACACCTTACCCAGTGTTTTCCATTCCATCTGTAATTCAGGAGCCAAGGCTATCAGTTGAAAGTAAGGTACAAAGAGTAGTGATACAAGATTTGGAGACCACAGAGAAAAACCGAAATAGTCCTGGGAGACTTTCTAGTGGGGCAGTATGGGTTGCCCCACTAGATAACTGCACTGTTATGACAAGCTCCATATACATTACAATCGGCTTTTCCCTGCTGCATAACCTTCTTCAGCTTGGGGATGCTGAAGCAGAGCTGAAGAAAGGGAACAAGCAGGCCAACCGGGCAGAAAAATGGAGCTTAACAACTTCATCTCTCAATCACCATGGGAGTGGGGTGTATTCCTTTGCAGTTGGACCTTGGTTTTAACAGCTGCACATGGGAAATGGCAGCATCTATCCTGCTATGTTCTTAATCTACAGAAGATAGCAGAGAGGAAAGAAAACTTGGCAAAGCATACATGTGCTGTATGTCTTACAGGATCATGGCCCAGGTCAGCTCCATGTCTCTGAAATCCTAATAAATCTCAGTGGGAGATAGGAAGGGTCAGTTGATAATGGAAGGTGGCTAAATGAGTGTGATCCAGTCCACACCGAGGGCAGGAGAAATTCCCGACAAGTAGTGTTCCGAGAAGTGTTTGACCTTGCTCACAGACCCTAAAAGAGGAGAGTTTTCAGAATTGTGGGGGAGGAGCACTACCTCAAGGCTCTCAAACTGGCCAACAGAAGTTAATTTCATGCAGTAGGTTTGAACATGAAGTCTGAGCGTCTGTATCAGAGGGAAAACTGGCTCCGAATTCTTGCTTTCATTTTCAGTGAGATGCAGTTGCTTTGAAACTGAATAGAATTTGTGTTTTTAAAAATATGTGGGCCTAAGGTGTGACTTGCACCTTAATTATTATACTGGTGAATACCTCCCATGTAAAGCTTATAACATACTTTCCCAACTTGATCTATCCTAGGTGGATGTTCAGACCACACTAAGATAGTAAGAGTGATTTATAGCTAATTGATCAACATTCCCCAACCCCAACACCACACACACACACACACACACACACACACACACACACACACGTGCCCGTGCACATGCATAGATAGCTTCCTTTGTGTTCTATTAAACCACGATGTTTTTTTCTATCAAAGCCTTTTGATTTGCTACAATGTCTGGAATGCTCTTCCTCTGTGTTTTCTTGGATTAATTCATTCCATCCTTTAGGCCCAGCTGATTGTATAACATATAATAAAGGGTATACAAGCAGCTTGGGTACATGTTAATCCTCAAGTCTGACATGTCTTGAATATGTTCCTAAGGACTCAGGACTGGATCTTGAAGGTGAGATGAAACCTGTGACGGATTCTTCAGCAGAGGAAAGACGTATTTGAATCGCGGTTTCAGATAAATCATTTTCCAGGTACTTTATAGGCAGACCTGTAAAGGGAGAAGTGTGAAAGCCCTGCCATTACTTATGAGGCCATGGTAGAAGTTGAAATATGAAAAAGATCACAACATATGGTGGATGAATCTGATAGAAACAAGACCTGAATTAAAAAGTGAACACACATACACACACACACCACCATCTTTTACCTTTTACCCAGGTAATTCTGAGCACAAAATGAAGGGATGTGTAATAAACTTGCATGTGGTACTGCACAGAGAGGCCTAAATACTTGGTGGGTTTTGTTTGGGGATATTTGTATTTTGGGTCCACTGAGCAGTAGGCAGTAACAGTACAGAAAAAAAAGGCCATCCTGCCCTTTCAGTCTACTGATGAACGAGTCAGGTTTGCATCTGAAAATCAGCTCGTTATTGATTGTAACTTTGTTAATATTCATGAAGCTTTGTCAAGAGGTAGGAGATTTTAACACAGTGGCCCCTATACTCTAAATCAATTCACATTGATTTCAATCAGCTTCTTCCATCTAAGCAGTGATGGTGCCCCTCCCCTGCAAACTTGCTCCCATGGTCCTTTGACACACGCATGGTGTGGTAGCTGGTCTCCCTGCCTGCCATCATCTGGACTCTGAGGTTGTGTGGGCAGCATCAACTCTTGTTTGAGATGGCATGCATCTGGCTCCTCCTGAATCTATGTATCCACAAAGCTGTTCTCCTCTTGACTCTGGCTGGTAGGAATGAGACAGAGCCTTTGCAACCCTCAGACACACATCAATTTGATGACCATGCTGATTTTTCCAAAAGATTAAATGCTGCCTGTTTTAAAACATCTCTAACAAGCTCAGACAACAATCCGCTCTCCCTCAAATGCAATTCGGTACTGAGCAGAAGCTAAATCCACAGGAATTCAGGCTAGGAGATCTGACTTCTTTCTAGCAGCTCAAGGACCCAGTCCTAAAGTCTCAGTCTGCCTTCCTTTGAGGGTCTGGCACCCCAATCTAGATGACATTCTGTTGCTTTTATTATTTTTATTTTATGCTTTTGTCATTCATGGGGCTTGAATTCAGGGTCTGGACACTGTCCCTGAGCTCTTTTTGCTCAAGGTTAGTGCTCTATCACTTGGAGCCACAGAACCACTTCCAGTTTTCTGGAGGTTAATTGGAGAAAGTCTCACAGATGTTCCTGACAGAGGTGGCTTTGAACCACAATCCTCAGATCTCTGTCTTCTGATTAGCTATAGGTGTGATCCACCAGTGTCTGGCATGCTTTTATTATTATTTCTTCCCCTTTTATTCTTGGTAGAAAGGGGAGGTATTACCAGGGTTTGGACATGGGGCTCCTGCTCTACCATGTGAGCAATGCCCCAGTCTTTTAGCTTTGTTATATTTTTTAATAAACAATTTCCTCATTTATGCCTATGATCCTCGTTATGCTTCCCCATCTAACTAGGATGAGAGGTACATATGCCCAACTGCACTCAACTTTTATCAATTGAAATAGCATCCCAAGCAGATCATCCCTTTCTCAGTCTCACAAGCAACAAGGATGGGAATGAAACATCACATCTAACTTTCATTCTATGTACTTTTTCCTACATTATATCAGGAGACATGTCTAAATGATAGAAGTACTGAGTCTTGGTTAATTCAAAGCAATTAGTTATAAGTGCAGAAGCTTAAGAGCACCTGTCTAAAGCAACGCTTCAACTATCTTGACACAATGGAAAACCCAGATGTCCCAGAATCAGGTGAAAGCTGCAACTTTTCTCATTGTGTAGTATTCAGATCTGCTGAATGTTGAAGACATTTTCAAAGCCACCTCGTAATTTCCTGGACACTTTCAATACTTCTGCATCTAACTGCTTTCAGAATAAAGCATCTTGCCCCTTCCTCCTATCACTATCAAGCAAACTCACTCTCTCTTTCTTTCTCTCTCTCTCTCTCTCTCTCTCTCTCTCTCTCTCTCTCTCTCTCTCTCTCTCTCTAAAATTTCCAATATGATGAACAGGAAGGTATCTGAGTTAAGTCAGATTCATCCCACTTATGAAAATGACATTTGTGCTAGATGTCAGTGGCTCATGCTTGTAACTGAGGCATGAATTTTCTGGCTTCTAGCTACTCAGGGGGCAAAACTATTTGCTAGCTTCTATCTTTAAAATAACTAGCAAAATGCTAGGCTGGAGGCATGGTCCAAGTAGGAGAATGTCAG
The DNA here is from genome assembly GCF_031878675.1 of Megascapheus bottae. NCBI lineage: Eukaryota > Metazoa > Chordata > Mammalia > Rodentia > Geomyidae > Megascapheus > Megascapheus bottae. Next base: position 34,201,564 of record NC_143526.1, on the reverse strand, counting down.
CTGAGCAAGAATGAGAGTCTGAATCCAAATCCTAGTCCCACCAAAACAAACAAACCAAACAACAAAACTACATGTGACCTTATTTTTTTTATTTTTTTACTGAGGACCTACTATGATGTGAGCATTGTTGCAGGAGTGAGAATTCAATGGGGAAAATAAGAAAGAAGCACTTTCTATGTGGCCTCATGATTTTATAGGCCTGGCATTCATGCCTGTGTCATCCTGTCCCTGTGAGTAGAAACAATTTGCACCACCATAATCCTGCAGGAGAAATGGAAGATAACTCCATTTGAGACAGAACACCACAGTCTAATTTGCTGAAAGATTTTCTCCTTTAAGAACTATCCTATGGAGAAAAGCAACTGACACAAAACTGAGGGCAGCCTCTGGCCAAAAGCCAGTCAGAAAATAAACTCCCTCACAACTACACAGTAGACTCTTTCTTCCCTGGTGGAAGATGTATTCATTATAAGGCAATCTACACTTGGTGGACTAGAACTTAAAACCTGAGTTAGATAACTTCAAACCTATTCTTTTTCCACTTTTCACTGTTTCTTTGCTCTGCAGAGAAGTGAGGCCCACGCCCCCCTGCCTTTATTTTTATTTACTGTTCTTATGCCATCTAAGGTTCATTACAGAATATAAAGAAAATAGATTTTTAAAGAACAGGAAATTATTTTAAGCAGACTGAGCAAACTTATTTGAAAATGAAAGAAACAGTAAACTGGACTCCTCATGCAAGGAGGGGATCTGGAACCAGACATCCCTCATCTTTCAGGACCCTAATACATATAGGGCCCCTTGTCTCCGTCCTCTAAGAGCTTGTACCTGGTCTGACTAGTTGAGTGGTGCACATATGCTGCCAGCAGTCTCGTGATTGGTTCTGCTGTCTCACAGAGGCAGTGTAGGTGGCCCATGATAGGATTCCTTCATCTCTGACAAGTAGGGAAGGGGCTTTGGATTGGACAGGAGCTGCAGGAATATGCACTGGACCATAGATGGAAAGCATGTATGCCTTTGCTGTGTCATCACTCACAGCTCCTCGTGGAGTAGGTCCCAGCTGCCATCTTCTATCCGTTAACTACCTGGCCATAAAGCCCTAACTTCCCACAGTTCCTGCTTAATCTACTCTTCCAAGCTGCTCTCGTAAGTATTTATTAAGGTCTTGTTTTCTGTGAAGGGCATATTTAGAAATATAATAAAGCCTTCTTAGCACACTTGCCCACCAGGTCCCACTGCAGATTATTGAATAGTAAATAGCTTTGACCAAGAGCACAGTGATGTTTGTTTTTCTATCCCTACTACTAAACAAAGAACCCGGAAAGTGGTAGTCCTTCCTCTGCTTTTTAATTGGTGGCTTTGCTGATGTAGGGGAAGCATCCTTTACCCTTGCTCTTGGAAGCTGTTTCCTAAGTGACCCCTAAACACATTGTGTTTTCACACCTCTTCCCCCTGGAATACCCTTCTATTCCTGCTTGCAACTGTATCTCATGCTTTAAAACCCTTCTGCAATAACACTTACCTCTACTAGCTCAATTAATTATCCCCTGGTCACCTTTTCCCCCAGCAGTCTTACACATTTCCAATATAGCATTTAGTAAATCCTATATGTCTTGGAAATTTCCTTCTTCTACCCAGTAGTGAGTAACTTTGTAAATACAGCTTCCAACTCAGTGGGTCACTAAATGCTGAATTAACTGAAATTAACCTACTCATTCCACAACTATTTATTCATTATATTTTACATAGCAAGATTCTTATTTTTTCTAGTTTTGGGGATTCAGCTGTGGAAAAATAGGCAAAAAAGAAAAAGTCCCTGCCCTAGTAAGCTTATACTGTATTGATTCCACTTGAAATGTCTGTTTCTGTTGGCTCCCTCTGGCCAGCTTTTAATTAATTTCCTTTGCACTGTCTTTCAATTGAATGCCAAGCCCTGGCGGCATGACATGGGATTTATCTTGGGAAGCCAGTTTGTGCAAATATCTCTCCAAAGCCTGGGAAATCCTGGAGAAATCTGAAAAGTGAGAAGACCATGTTGTTAATAGATATACTCATGAAAATCTGTCCAAATGAAGTTGTCTTCTCAGAAGCAGTTCCTGCGGGGAGCCATGTTCCTTCACAGAAAGACTGCCAATGTTTCAACTATTTTTGGAATCTTATTTGGGCTTTGTAGGTAGAATTTATGGCACTTCTGTGAATACAATCCATGAGTAGAAACCTCCCTTTTAAAAAAAAAAGGTTTCATTTGTCTAAATAATGCTAAGCATCATTTCTTTGTTCTGATCAATTTGGTGGGGCATAAACAAGGCACAGAGGAAGATGCATTAGAGCTGTGTTCGTGTGGGTCTCATCCTCCAGCAGATGACTTGTATAGGACATCCTGTGACCTTCATCTTAAGTGGTAACTTTGCTTCCCAGATTAGGTGTGAGGATGGTAATGTAATGATGAGAGAGATTAGTCACCACCATTCTCACTCCCAACAAGAAGAGAGACATTGGTAACCCATACAGTTTTGCAACTACACTTCCTGTCACTTGATAAGACAACAGTCATGTGGCTGCTCCATAGTCTACCCTTTCCCCTTCCTATTTTCATAAGAGCAGCAATGTGGAGAGTTCAGACAGTAGTTTTCCCCAATTCCAAAAATAAATCAAAGAAGACCAACAATTGAATTTTCCTACCTCTCCCTGAACATGTTAAAAGTGAAGGCAGCCGGGTACTGGTAGCTCACATGTGAAATCCTAGCTACTCAGGAGGCTGAGATCTAAGAATCATGGTTCAAATTCAGTCCATACAGGAAAGTCTATGAGACTCTTATTTCTAGTAAACTGCTCCCTTTAAAAAAAGCCAAGGCTGGGAGTTTGGCCTAGTGGTAGAGTGCTTGCCTCGCATGCACAAAGACCCAGGTTCGATTCCTCAGTACCACATACATAGAAAAAAATCCCGAAAGTGATGCTAAGGCTCAAGTGGTACAGCTCTAGCCTTGAGAAAGTCCAAGGACAGTGCTCAGGCCCTGAGCTCAAGCCCAGGACTGGCAAAAAAAAAAAAAGCCAAAAGTAGAGCTATATATCAAGTGGTACAGTTCTATCTTAAGCAAAAGAAGTTCAGGGACAGTTCCTAGGCAATAAGTTCAAGCCCCTGAACCAGCACAAAAACATGGTACAATTACTAAAATCATAACATGAACAGCTTGAAAATTCCACAGTCACCAAAGATTTACTAACAATAACGAGGCCCAGAATTCAAACCCAATACAATCTTACCCACCTTTGCTTTCTCTACTATATAACTTTTCATTTTGTTATTATACTACTGCTTGCTTACCCCTTTTACCCTACCATTTGTCGTTGAAAATGTATCTGATTACTCTCATTCACAAGCAATCCTATCATGAATATGTTTGTGCACACCTGAGAAAGGTCAGAAAATAAATACCTGACCTTTGAAGGGCTAACTTATAAATCCTGCTCATCTTACATTTCATTCTTTACTACTAAAGTTGTTCTCTGAACGAGAGGTGCCAATTTACAATTGTGCTGGCAATCTGTAACAGACTCTCTTAAAACACGTCCTCAGCACAAACCAGCATAATATAAAGGGAGGAAAATGGTCTTGCTTTAACTTGAATATCAATGACTTATTAATGCAGCCAAGCTTTGTGCCCATATGTTTGGTTTTCATATTTTATGCTTCCCTTATTTGTATCTCTTGTCCATTTTTTCTTGTGGATTTTGTTTGCATATTATTGATTTATAAGAGTGTTTCATATATTCCAGAGAGCTTTTCATCAGTTATTGGTATGGATATGTATTAACATATGAAAGGCTTTATTTCATTTAGTTAAATTTAAAAATCTTATAGTCTACATTTTGGACTTTTTGTCCAAAATGTCATAAAGACATTCTTAAGAGTTTTCTTCTAAAATTTCTATCATTTTGATGTCAATCCTTTCTAAAGTGGGTGTTTACATGTAATCTAAATTAGAGATGGAGTGCTCTTTTTCTGACAGGACATCCATTTCCTCACATTTATTGCATAGATAATTCTCTCATCATCAGTCCTGTGTCATGCCACTTCTGTCACTGATTGGGTTTCCATACATGTGTTATGCTGTTTTGTTTTTTTCCTTTCTTTCTTCTTTCTTTTTTGTGTTGGCACTGGGGCTTGAACTCAGGGCCTTGAATTCTTACTTAGCCTTTTGGTTTAAGGTTAGCACTCTACCTCATGGGCCATACCTTCACTTTTGGCTTTTTGCTGGTTAGTTGAAGACAAGAGTTTCCTGGGCTTTTCTGCTTTGAAAATGTGATCCTCTGATCTCAGCCTTCTGAGTAATTGGGATCACAGGTGTGAGCCATTAACAACCAGCTTATTTTTTTGCACTGACTGCTCTGTGACTTATTTTTCTCTGAAACAAATTCACATCACTTTAATTACCAAGTCTTCTAAACAAATCTTGTCCTATAGAAGATCAAGACACCTCTGCTTCTCAAATTCAGATCTTGGGCCTCTTTTCCATGAATATTGTAGGATTTTATCAAATTCCACCACCAACAAATAAAACTCTGGATTTTGACAAATTTTGCTCACTATGAATCATTTTCTTTTCTTTTTAATTTTATTTGATTGTCAGGGTGATATATAGAGGGGTTACAGTTACATTCCCTAAATCATTTTCATCAGAGGATAAAATGTGCATAGGGAAGTGGTAGAAAGGGGGAGGGGAACCTATAAAACCTTCAGGTTGAGCCAGAAATTGTCTCTGGTTTTCTGGGCTTCCTCAATGGAGAATACACTCATGTATACCTACAGAGAGGATGGCTTCTCAGAAAGAGATTTGAGATCTTCCTATACCAAATTGCATCAAAACCTTTCAATCTCTCTCAAATTCTTCCTATAGCTCTGACCACCTTGCCTTTCTCATCTCCCCACCCAAATCATTCTCAAGGTTCAAGGCTTTGCTCAAACACCACCACTCACCTTTCCAGCTACCTCATCACCTTCTCAGAGCATCTGTAACCCATTAGAACACTCAAACTTTTTATCTTTGGGTTTCTAAATTCACTCTGGACAGAATCTGCATGAAACCATTCTAAATCCCCAGAGCCTAGATCCATGTCCGACACCTAAACATCATCAGTGCATAATTATGGAGCCTCATTAAATGCAAACCCTCCCCTGTGATAATCTGATGTCATCCAGCCTCACTCTGTCTTATTACTTCACCTCAGTGTGCCCTCATCTTTGCTACTCCCCCCCACACACACATATTTAATTACATTCTCATCAGATGTGCAAAACAGTCTGCTTGGCTCCTTGTGTCATTTTCAAGTGTTTATGTAAACAGAGAGAGATCCTGTTAATTATAAAGACTTCCTCACATTCACTACAGCCAGTTCCGGTCTCCCGATTGTAAAGGAGATAGGACCAGCCACTTGGAGACAGGAAAGAGTTTATTGAAAGAGACAACAGCAGCCCTAAAGAGATAGAGGCATGCATACATGTCTACATGAAATACAGGGTTCTCGCTACTAAGAGAGACACAGGACAGAAAAGAGAAGGATCAAGAGAACATTAAGGAGAAAATTCAGCAGACATAAATATGGAGGAAAAGCAAAGACACAGCAAAGGAAGGAGAGAGAGGAGGGAGAATTTCAGTGGTTTCTTGATGAAGTCACCAAACTATATTCAGGGTTTTTTTTTTTCTTTTCCAATCCTGGGGCTTGAACTCAGGACCTGGGCACTGTCATTGGGCTTTCTCAAGGCTAGTGCTCTATCACTTGAGCCCCTGTGTTTTGTTCTAACTAATGTTCTAGAGCACATTTTATACCTCTTCCAAAGAATCATTTTCAAGGGGGCTGGGGGAATTCTTCTATTGTATTACTAAAGGTTGCTGCTTTTTCTTCTGCTTTCTAGCTCCTTTCTTGTTATTCTTCTTGCATCTCCTTTCATACCACCATTATGTCTCTAATCTTCCAGTCCTGGCTTGATCTGTGCTCCTGATTATTATTTGACTTTTGCAATGCTGACTCTTCCTTTTAGGGTTTCTAAAAAAAGATGCTGAATCCAGTCTTTAGATTCATGTCTATTATGTAACTTAGCTTCCTTTCTTAAAGCTACCTACTTTTTGACCATTTCTTTTTCTACTTAAATCATCTTATTCATTCTTCCTTACATGTCCCTAATTTTTTGAGCAGTAAAAGACACACAGAGATAGTCTCAGCACCGTTGTTGTTTCCACTGCATACCTTATGCATGTTCTCAAAATTTTATAGTTCATGATTGTTCTTAGTACTGAAGTTAATACTGTTTTTATTGTTGGTCTTTAAGAAACGGGTCATGTAAACAGAGCTGGTGTTTTTCCATAAACATTTTGAGAAAATTTTCTCTGCTTCCCCTTCTGGGTCCCCTTGGCTGCTCTTGGCTTCTCAGATCTCGACTGGAGGGCTTCATTGGTGTAAATTTACAGCACTCTCATTGTTATTGAGCAGCCAGAGGGGAGTTGGGAGGAAGTCAAAGCTAAGAGTACTGTTCACAGGAACATTTATCTCTGCACAATTCTTTCCATGCCTGGTGAAACTGTTGTCCTCAACTCAATGTTGTTTGAGATTTTTATATTCCCTTTTTATGTGGCACAGTTCCTACTCCACTAAAATATTGGCTATACCCAGGCTCCTTCCTGGTGCTATGGCCTGACACACAAAGGAAGTACCTCTATAGCTTTAAGATTTTCTTTGAAGTAGCAGCAAATGGAATCCTAAGTGTTCACAACACCACTGGTTTCAGTGTGAATCACAAAGCCCAGGCACCAACCAAAGGAGCTTCCCTCTCCTTCAACACAGGAAGACTTAATGACTTCCCCTGGCTTGTCCTCCAAGCACTTAATGTACAATCTCATCATGGTTTGACCCCTTTCTTCTGCATTGGGCCACTTTTCTCATTAGCTATGGTAAATGAGGCTGATCCTAGAAAGTCACATTAAGCCCAAAATATAAGATCATTCTCTACCAAAAGCTTAGCAGTGTATTCATTCTTTACCTCACACCCAGATGAGTGCATTAACCCTGTATTTTAATCTACATGATAATGCCCTTTCTCAGGAAAGACATTTTACATTGAATCTGGAGACTTCCTCAGTGTGACACATCCTGTACTATACCTCAGCAACTCTTAACTGTATTGCACTAAACCTAGGTTTCAGTTCTTCCCTGCCCACTCAGTATCTTTGTTATTTTCTTTCATAAGGAGTTGGCTGAGAAAGGATGGGAGAGCTTGAAAGAGCCAAAGAGGAGGTGCATTCACACCAACATTCACCCAGATACCTAGAGACTGGATATACTCAATACACCTTCCTTCCTGCACTTTGGCTTGTACCCCATCCATTTAGGAGGCATGTAGGATTTGCACAGGAGAACCTGTGTGACATACACTGCCTAAGTCAATTTACATGTAGTCATCCCCAAATGAAGGCCTACTTACGCAAATAGAAAAGCAACAAAACTTGGAATTAAAAAGAAATACACACCTTACTTGGGAATTTACTTCTTTATTGCCTTAAGTTTCCAATAACATAAGGAATAATGAAGGAATTCACAATTTAAAAACTGAAAAACACACTGATAATGACTTTAAACAGTTTGAAGCCAGACACTGGAGGCTCATGGCTGTAGTCCATGGATCACAGCAAGCCCAGGCTGAAAAGTTTATGAAGTCTCTTATCTCCAACTAACCAGTAAAAAGTGAGAAATGGAGTTATGGTTCAAGTGGTAGAGCTACAGCCCTGAGCATAAAAAGCCAAATATATATGCACATATATAAGGATTAGGACTACACTTTTTATTTTCTCCAAAGTAGGTCTGTATCACTTAGGAATCATGAAGCAGGGTTTATATCATGAAATTCTAGTCTTGTCTTAATGACTTTAGAGAGAGGGAAATTTCAGCCTTCTCCAACATTAAAATGGGCAACTGTCAGAATAGTGGTTTATTTCTACTGAGTTCCTTATTACTCTTTATTTAAAGCCCTTTTCTTTTAGAAAGTGCCTGCTCCTATGCTCTTTGGAAATTTGTGATCATCCCTTCTTGTCCTGCTTGGACCGGGCGGTGGGAAGTTGGTACTGAGTAGATGCAGGCCTTGTCCACCTCCCATCTAGCAAACAGCTCAGGCGACGATTATTTATTTACAACAGCTAATACAATTGGTAGTAACGACTTCATAGGCAACCTCTAAGTGCAGGCAAGATGAAAAATTTACTAAATTGGAGAATAAAAATGCATAAGAAAATGTACAGAATCAATATTTCATAGCCTTTGCTTTACCTAGCTGTTCACAAATCTATTCCGGAGCTCACATTAAAATTTAAAGCCACATCATGCGACAAGTTCAAGCCCTGGGTTATTTCACATTAGTTCAGCTTTAGAGGAGCTTTGTTGGTGCTTTTTTCATAAAGTCATGAGGATCAAAGGAGCACAGACCCTAGGAAAACAGCCAGGTGTGTTCACTATTAGTACTTTTCTTCAGCCCAGAAAACAAAACTGTATTTGACACAGATAGAAAGATTGACACATTATCTCTGATTCTGCTAGACCTTAGCTCTCTTCCTGTCCAAGCATGTGTGAGATCCAAAAGGTTGTGTTTAAAACTTTTAAAGGCAAAACTATTATTTGTAAGAAATAAAATGTTTTGTTCAACATGCGAAGTATTGATTAACAGGTAGGAAACTTGGGTGTACTGGAGAAAGATGATAATAACTAAATTCTGCATATTTCCACGAATCAGTAAAAATCAAAAGCATGGAGAAACAGTTGAGGAACAAAAATACACATGATGCAATGTGAGTACCTGGTGTGGGACTTTTCTGAGTCATGTAATATGTAAGTGTTAAATAAATTAAGAGAGAGGGAGATAAAAACCAAAAGTTCCTTTTCCAATGCTTTAAGAAGCATTGAAGAAGAATTAGATTATGTCTTTTGCAGGAAGATGGAAGGAACTAGTGATTATCAAATGAAGTACAATTAAGAGACAGATTCAGAAAGATAAATGCATAATAGAGAATATAGGTCTAAAAGCAAATAACAACAACAAAGACATAACCATAATTGGAAGACTACTAGTGGGAGACTAGAAAGACGTAGGAGGGGAAAGAGGAAAGAGAGATAGAAACCATAATTCTGATTAATTATATGCATATATAGGAGCATCACATTGAACCAGTCACATTATATAGCTAATATAAACTAATAAAGAAATAAAAGAATGAACATAATTAATTGACCTAGTAGGTCTACTATGTACTCCTCCATGGAAATAAAAATATTTACCAGGAAAAGAGAGACTGAGATACAGGGATGAATAGAACATAAAGTATATAGGAAATTATATCTATATCTAGAACTTTCTTTAGTGTTTTTTTGACTTTTTAATTTTCTTGTTGTTGTTGTTTTGGTCAGTGCATAGGAATTTAGCATTAGCATGGCACCCATCATTTCAACTATGGATCGTTATTCTAACATTTTTCAACTATTTTAATTTATGATGATATAGGCACATGGAATTAGACAACTCTTCAGAACTTTGTTTTAAACTGATGGGAATACTTGTGAAAGTTTTCTATCAATGTCAGGAGATTATTTTACACTCGAACACTTTGAAACCTTACAGAGAAGCCCAGAATAGTCTAATGCACACATTTACTAACACTAAGCAATAACTGAAGGTTGTCAACAGCCTTTTACTGGTTACTGGTGTTGAATTATTTCTAATCCTTCCTGAGCCAAATGTATTATTTTTAATATTTTCATAATCCTTCTCATGTTACTGTCTTCTAAGCATGACTATGAATAGATGTTTCAAGAATAGGTATAAAAGTTCCTTCCATATGATGACCAGTACAACTCTTTCCCTGGTATCCAGATCTATTTATTGACCACTGTGAAGGCTCACATTACTGGCCAAATGCATTTGGAATCAGTCGGTTCTTGCTTCTGTTTTCTTTCTACTTGATATTTTGCTGAGGCTTAAGGTGGGAAGCAGGAGGCTTCATTTTGCTAGTAATTGTCTCTGCTGCTTTTGATTTGCTTCCTGCTTCCCCCCCTCCTTTTAAATGCCATATCGTGAGCATCTTCCTGTAATAAAAATATTTTTCAGAAACGTGACTTGAATGGCTGTGTAACATTTGTCATCTGAATGCCCCATAACTGTTTGTGTAAGTGACAGTAATTGTGCAGGACTGGGATTAATGGCCTCATTGAAGAACAGAGCTGTCCTTGGAAACAGAGGTAGTGTCTGCACCTTATTCCCACTTCAGAGAAGCCCCTTTGCCTTGGGGTAGGTATTTGGAACTAGGGGCTTGCCAAACAAGTCTCACAATGGCCATTAGCAATTACTCAGAATCACTCTCCATAAAAGAAGAAGAAAATGCAAAGGACTTTCCTTTGTCTGATGAGAATGTTGAACTCACTGGCCAGGTCTTCAGAAAAACACTCTCCATGGGACTTGTATATACTTCAGGGCACTCATGACGGATCTGACTTTTAACCATAAGGAAACATTGTCTAATGAGGAGTCCTCAAATCAAAAACAGAAAAAAGCTCACCTCATCATCATTAACATTTTACTACCGTTATTATTTACCCTAGTAATAATGGCACATACTAGGCAATGCTAATTGGCAAGTATCACATCACATACTTTAATAAATTAATCTTCTTTGGTAGATATTCTCTTCTGCTATTGTTGGCTATATTTTGTGTTTGGTTTATGGTTGACTTTTGAAGTTATTCTCTTTTGTTTTTTGCTTTTTCATTCTCTTTCACACACTGGTTTGCTTGCTGTATGAGGGGTATGAATGAGAGAGACAGAGACAGACAGGCAGACAGAGAGATAGACAAAGAGAAAGTAAGTGTTAGGGATTAAACCCAGGGCCTTTTTGCATGCTAAGTACATGCTCTACCACTGAGCTATAGCTATACTTCTTTTTTAATATTCCTAGGAAAGCCATGAAGTGAAGATCCCTTCCCCATTCAGTAACAAAGAAAGAGCTTCAGAGGTGGTTACTTGCCAGAGCTGATCTGACAAATATATGGAATATGGAGTGTCAAGATCAGGTTCATCTGATCTTAAATTCCGTGCTCTTATCCTCCACTTCAGGAAGAATCACCTTGTGTCTAATACTGCTTCCATCAGGGCCTGACCTGAATGACATCCACATGTGACCAATGATATGCAGAGGAAATGCTCAGATGCTCAGTGCTACTCACATCTAGACAGCATTCTCACCTCTACTCATCCCCACCAAACTCATTTCCAGAGGCTGCCTCTTTGTTATCCCCATCTCCTGTTTAGAATAACAGCAGTCCTTGGCATGGGACAGTGTTCCATGAATCTTGCTTCCTGATGCTCTGTTGCTAACTCTCCAGCCCTATCCAGTAACCTTGCATGTCAAGAACTGGTTGAGCAGACTGATGTTGTAGTCTGTCTTCCAGAATGGCAGAGACAACCCAGAAGGCCAGATCCAAATCCACTTACCTCCATCTTTCCTATTTTGTACATTAGGGTTCAATGCCTCTCTCCAGGCTGGTGGTAAGTTTTTATGTACTATCAATGGCACCATATATTCCATTTTCTGCTTTGGTGCCTAGACGCGGTTTTTAGGCATAGACATGTAAGTCTGGTTTTAAAAAAATAGGGAGCATTCATCTTAGGTATATGAATGTTGCCCTCTTTATTTTCAAGTAAAAAAAATCCTGTTATTTGGGTGTTCTCTGGCTGGATAAATTTTGTTATATTTTACATTCAGAATTGACAAATTCTGTATTAGGTAACTAACCTAATTAAGAAGGTCTGAGTCTATTTTATCTGTATCATAAATAGGACAAGAAAAAATATCTAATACCAATGCACTAAAAGTCACGAGCGCCAAGATCTTGGGAAATAGTGGTAATCACTTATTACTTATTATAATTCATTAAGCTTGTAGGAAATATTTAGATACTTAATTGGCATTTAACAAGATAGCTATAGAGAGTAAATGAGACATTAAATTCTCTTCTTAAATGCCCATTAGGTTTGCTTTAGAAATTAATTGATATCTAATTCATTTGCTATCAAGTATTTTATCCTTTGCCAGCTGAGAAGTTCAACATATTAATGATAAATAGAGGCAGGAGAAAGGGGACATTATATTTATTGAACTCTGTGTCAGCCTAATTTTAAAGTGAAATGAAAGGTCTTTGTGGTACTATGACAGGTCATCACCTATGGATATGGATGGAGAGTGACTCTGGCCCACCAACATGGTTGTTCCTATCTAGTTATTAGATCAGAATCAAATGCCTATGTAAGGATGAAGGACAGACCATGGAATAACACAGGAAGCTTTTCAATGAGGGCAAGTGAGAGAATCCATACTTGCATAAACTAAATGCGTATCCATAGATAGCATCCAGGCCTGGATAAGAAAGAAATGGTATAGACAATCCAGTTGCTTATAATTATCTGAAAGTCAGCTCTCAGGACTGTGGAGGAAATGTGTTTTATATTATCTTAGACAGTAATCAACAACTGCAGTGAAGGGACCAGAAAATGAGCTTTCTATCATCTCCAAGAACAGCTTGCTGCCCCAATCTCTGGATTTGAGTGGCTCCTCCTAGGCTTGCCTCACATGAATGAAACTGCTTGGCCAGTGCCTAGACAGAGGATCTGTCATTTCAAACAGGGGATAATGGTTTTGTGCCATCTATTCTCCAAGGACACTCAGAGTCCGAAACCCATGATGCCCCATGACAATTCCTTCTGCCAAACCTTTCCTCCCCTTCCCTCCCCCGCCTCTCTCCTTTCCCTTACCTAGCTGTTGATTCTTTGTGGTATTCACAGTCTTATACTATAGTCAGTTTGTGGAACAAAGTACTAAACAATAGACTTTATAAGATTATTTCCATGAGATTTCTGCTACTCTCAACTCTCTCAGTTATGACCTGACTGTCATCTGGGACAATTACTTTTATGGTACAACAAATAGGATCAAACCCAAGGCTTTGCACAAGCTAAGAATTCCATCACTGAGAAGCATCTCTATGCTGGTGAGGATTACTTTTAGTGGGTCAGTATGGCTAAGCCATCATTCTCAGATATTTGGGAAAATATATAGTACATGTTTCTGTGAAGATACAATTTGTACAAGGTCATTTTTTATCATTTTTATTTGAAAGTGCTAAAGGCAGAAGTTAAAATTTAAATTAAAAAAAAAATTTTTTTTGCCAGTCCTGAGGCTTAAACTCAGGGCATAGGCACTATCCCTGAATCACTTTGTGCTCAAGGCTACTGCACTATCCCTTGAACCACAAAACCATGTCCTGTTTTTTTCTGAGTAGTTTATAGGAGAAAAGAATCTCACAGACTTTCCTGATCTAGCTGATTTCAGATGAGGATCCTCAGATTTCAGCCTCCATAGTAGTCAGGATTGTGAGTGTGAGCTACCAGTGCCTGGCTTAAAAAAAAAACTGACTAAAGCTAATTTTCTTCTACAATGTGGCATGCCTTTTTAAATCAGTGCCAAGGTTTAAAAGAAAGAGTGGCATTCCTTAGAGAAGCAGACTAGCTCTGCCACATGCACATGCTCTTAGTTCTGTTTCTTTAGAGAAGCTTTGACTTCTATTTGTTCCCCAGAAAAACAAATTTCACCATTGTTTGAGGCCCTAAAATCATGATCTCCTCTACTTCACTGGCACTTGGTGCTAGTAGTACTTTGTGTAAGTTACAGTCATTTTCATTACATAGAATTGGGGCAAGGGTGTTCTATGGCAAACAAAACACCAGCACAGGCCTAATGAGGGACCTGGCTCTTTGGCGAGTACACTGAAGGCCTGGAAAGGGCCACAATGAATTACTGAAGTGTGCAAGAGAAGAGTCCAGGGGTCATGTTTCCTTTTGTACCAACTCTGGAAGGTCTTTTGCAAAAATGTTCTCTAATAGGTCCTCAGCAATAGGGCATAGAAGTCATGAGAAGTAAAAACCATAAAAGGAGACAAGAAAATGATTTGGTTCCATAGGACAATGCACAGTGTTGATTCCAGAGGCCCCCAGTACTCACTGAGTCCAGTAATAAGCTGAGTCTGGGAATAACAGGAGTATTTTTTACAACACAATGATATCTAATTTTCCATTTTAAAGTGCGTACATTTGCCATTTACAACTCTTACATTTTGCCAACTCTAACTACACCATCTATTCTCCTGCTTGGCAGAAACTGTCAAAGAACTTTCTTTTGTTTTGGTTTTCACTTTGACTTTGCTTTTTTTAATTAAATAAATAGTTTTTAGTTATATTATTGCACTCAATCTTTGCGATATAGATGCTTTGCCACATAAGCTTGGGTAAAATTCTTGAAGCAAAATCTTAACATGAATGTTGAGTGAAGAAAGTCATGCTAAACATTTAGATAGGATAGAATCTATAAGATCTTTACAATAAGAAATTAAGAAATAAACATAATAATGAAATAAGACTTAATCATTTTATATGCAAATAAATATTCACTCACTGGTTTAAGGTTGGCTTTTTAAAAAATTTTATTGTTGGGGTAATGTACAGAGAGGGTACAATTATATTAATTAGGTAATGGGTACATTATTTCTTCAAAATTTGGACACCTAGCCTTGAGTCTGTTAGACAACTGCTCTCTCACTTGTGCCACTCCTTCAGCCCTTTGTGTTTTCATTGTTTTTGGTATTTGCTGATGCAGACTATGATCCTTCTGCATATGCATTGCCTGGCTTATTTGTTGAGATGGAGGTCTTACTAGTTTTTTGGATGGAGCTGGATTCAAAATATAGTTGACCAGATCTCTGCCTTCTGAGCAGCTAGAATAATAGGTATGAGTCACTGTGCTAACCCAGAAGGGAATATTTTATCACATGTGTACACTGACAAATTAGTAAATGGCTAGAAGTTGTTCCAATTAAGCCCAAACCATAAGTTTGACTCAAACAAACCATATTAGAACCTCAGGATTACCTATACCCACATACCAGCAGAGCACCATTTTAAAGCTGCTTTTCCTAAGTTCTGGATGCCAGACTCAGGGTCTTCAATCCCTGTTTTGGTAATAAAAAGGAGCAGTGTGAGACCTCTGAATTGTTCACCAAAGAACACTAAGTCCTCAAGCCCACTGATCTCTTTCTTCTGTGTAAATCTCTGTCTCAGATCCTCTTATCTCTTTTTTCACTGAGCACCTATTTAGTGACAAGCATTTGTTATCATTAATGTTGCTTCTAAAAATGTTCGAAGAAAATATGCTAGTCCATACAGTATAGAGAATGAGTAAATCAGGAATTAGGAACTAGAGGAGGAAATGTTCATGATTTTTGCACCAATTATGAGGTCAACTTTGGAGTGAAATATCCATAGAAATGTGAATTTAGATCTAGAAGTATGGGAGTAAAGAGATTCATTAGCATTAAACAAAACTGTCCTTATGAGCTGAAAATCTGGGACACTAGATCATTCAATCATCAGGTGACAGATGAGGAGCCAGATAACATGCTGCAGCCAATGTGTGAAAGTCACAGCAAGCCCAAATGTGATAAAATATCAATGACAAACCCAGTGCAATCAGGTGAGAAATCCCCCCTGAGTACCAACACTTCTTCATTGCTCATTCTTGATTCCTCCCCAGCTACACAGCTCTTATGGACAATTCACAATCCAGTGCTCTTCCCCTTATCTCTGAGCTCTACGCTCTGCACAGGCAAACCTTTGAAAGCCTTTGTCCCAGAGCCCTGAGGCTCTGAGAGGGTTAAACTTGTCACATCAAGATTCTCCTCTGATGCCAGACCAACTCAACATCAACTTGACACACATTTCTTTGGGGGAATCTGGGTTAATCTTTCTGGGCGGGCTGTCCATTTGATAGACAGGAAACAGTCTAGAATAGGCTGATACAGTTTTTCCAAGACTCTCCTCCCCCAGCCCTGTCTTTCAATTAAATATTAAAAAGGGCAATTAAATTTAAAAAAAGCAATCTGATGTTTATAGAGCCTCATAGGTAATTTATAAACACTGCATTCCAGGACCCCCTGTGTTTAAAGAATTTAATTTGGAGACAGACTTCTGAGAGATGCAGGACCTGTCCCAGATGCCCGGGAGAGATGAACTGAAAAATGCAAAAGGGTTATCTGACATTGCTGGATGGGGCAGTGATTGCTACCCAGCTTTCTGAGGAATTTTTGATCTCCTTTGCCAATGTATAGAAATGAAGACCACTTTATGAGGGAAGATTCAGTCCTCTGAGTTGGCTTTTATATCTATGTACTATAGAAAGACATGGAAACATGAATATCTAAGGATCAAACAAATGTTGGATAAAATGTGCTATCCTTAACTGAGTCTTGGAAGGAGAATTCAAAAATGGATAATTGTAGAAAAGTGGTTGAAATACAAATGAAATCTGACAGTTATTGGGAATATATATACCTGTCAGTTTTTCTAAGCAAAAATATCATGATGGTACAGTTCTTAATATATGGAGAAATGGGAATTGCCTACACTGTTTTTTGGCTACTTAAGATTACTTCAAAATAAAAGATGCATTTACAATGCTATAGGACATCAATCTAGAGCTTCCGTGGGTATACTTTGATCTGAAGAACTGAAAAGCAAATTTGCATCTGGCTAAGTTCTCATAGCCACCACCCAGTGTACAGAGAGTAAATTACAGCCTTCCTCTTCTTTATCTCATTCTGTCCTGAGCTTTGCCATCTATAATGATCAGTTTTACTAATTTTTGGTTTACTAACTTTGATGTTTCTCCCAGTACAGTGAAGTTCCCTAGATATGTGGCTTCAGTGTATCTCTGTTTCCCTGCTTCCTGGCAGGGTATTCTGCATTTGGCAAGCAGTAATAAAAATCTTGTTAAGTTTACAAATGGAAGTTCCTACTATGCGTTGCTTGTTTTCTGTTGGTACTGGGGATTGAACTCAGGGACTCACACTTTAGTTTAACTTTTTCTCTCAAAGCTTGTGCTCTACTACTTGAGTATAGCTCTAATTCCAGATTTTTTTGCTGGTTAATTGGAAATAAGAGTCTCACAGACTTTTCTGCCTGGGCTGGCATCAAACTTTTGAGTCTCAGATCTTAGCCTCCTGAGTAGCTATGATTACAGGGATGAACTGCAGGCACCCAGCTTGAAGACCTGACCTTCACGTTCCTTTCCTCTTCTACAGGGTCCCAATTTCTGGAGTCAGAAGCCTCAGCAATTTGTTGTGTCCCTCATCAACCACCCCTTCTATCTCCCTCTGGCTCTTCCTGGGCCTTTGCTCTTTCATCTTGTTATTGCCTTTAACAAGGTGTCTTTTTTCTGAGTTCTGTAAAGATTTCTTCAACTTTTCTTCCCTTTTTCCTTTGACCTCATGCTTTCAATATAGTAGCCACAAGACACATACTATTTACATAAAAATTTAAATGAGAGACAATAAAAAGTATAGCTGTTCAAGCATACTTTTCAAGTGATCAATATTTATGTGGGGCTGGTAGCTACAAGTGGATAATGAAGGTATGGAATAATGAAGGCAAATGGACAACACATAGCTCTAATCAAACTTATAGTCTCTGTCTCACGCTACGTATGCCAGTCCTAACGCTTGAACTCAGGAACTGGGTGCTATCCCTGAGCTCTTTTTCCTCAAGTCTAATACACTACCACTTGAGCCATTGTTCCACTTATGGCTTTTTCACAGTCTTTTTTATAAATCTCTGGTAAAGTACATAAAATTTATCATTCCCCATTTAAGCCATTTCAGGGTATGTAATTCAGTGGCATTATGTATTTTTCAGTGTTGGGCAATCATCATCACTCTTGATACAGATCCACAGAAAACCATGTATCTATTTCTGTAGCCATTCACCAGTCTTCTATTCCTCCAATATATGGCACCTACAAACCAATTTTTTGTCTTTATGTACGATTTTTTGTGTCAATGGGTACCATCTTTTTGTGTCTGGCTTATTTTACTTGGTTCACACTTTTTAAGGCTCATTTATGTTGGAACATGGATCCATTTTTCACTCTTTTTATAGCTGAATACTATTCCATTCTAGAACTGTACCACCTTCTTCAATCTATTCATTTGCTAATGCATATTTGAATTATTCGAGGTTATTATGGTTGTGTTGCTATGGATATCTGAATCTAGAGACTTTTTGCATAAACACTTGTTTTGAATTATTCAAGGTATTTACCTAGGATTGGAATTGCTGGGTAATGATCATTTATGTTAATCTTTGGAGGAGTTACCAAACTCTTTTTCACAGAGACCACACCATTTTACACTGTCAACAGCAATGCATGAGAGAACCAATTTTTCCACAGTATTATCAACATTTATTACTTCCTCTTAAAGGGAGGGCAAGGCACCCCTGCAATCCTAGCTACTCAGGAGGCTGAGATCTGAAGATAATAGTTCAAAGCCAGCCCAGTAAGAAAGTCCATGAGACTCTTATTCCCAATTAAGCAACAACAAAAAAAAACAGAGGTAGAACTAAATGTAACTCAAGTGGCACAGAGCCAGCCTTAAGCAAAAAAGAGACAGTGCCATGGCTCTGAATTCATACTTTGACAGCAACCCACAAAGGAAGGGAGGGAGGGAGAGAGGGAGAGAGGGAGAGAAGGAGGGAGGAAGGGAGGAAGGGAGGGAAGTGAAGGAAGAGAGAGAGTGAGAATGAGAGAAAGAAGGAGGGAGGGAGGGAGAAATGGAGGAAGGGACAGAGGGAGGGAAGAAAGAAAAAAAGGAGGAAAGGAGGAAGAAAAGATATTCTCCAGAACATTAACTTTTCTGAACTTTTAAAAACTTTTTTCTTCTTGTAATAACTAACATAGAAGTGTTTGCTTTGAGGATGCAAACAGTCCCTTATTTTGTCATGCATTACTTTTCACAGGTTTGGAGGGAATTCTTTTGTTTATCTTAAGAACTAGATTTGGAGTTGAGAGAGATTTGGGCAGATATAGCTCAGAGTCCTGTCTATTCCTGTCAAATAAAGAACAGATTTGATTTTTCTTTTCTTTGAACTTATCAATTCAAAAGACCAGTGGCCCAAGACAAGTGGAAATGGGGCCTGAAGGAGACATGTTTTGCAATGGTACCGTTAGGCCGGACAGTTGCCCTCCTTTATTGCGAAGTGGCCAAATGTTCATTTTATGACCAGCCACCCTCTTCAACAGGCACAGTCATGCAACAGGCTACACTTACCAAGACAATGATCCTGTCCAGCTCCCTTTCCAAGGATAAACTTCCAGCTTCCAATACCCAGTATGACTACCCAGGATCACCAAGGAGTCCTAGAATGCCTCCTAATGCATTCATTCTTCTCTTCCAATCATCCCTTCCTGATTGACAATGCTGTCCTACTACTTTCTTTTCCCAATCCTTCTCAGGATAACTCTTGCTTTACATGTAGGAAGCAATTGCTTGGGCAGGTTCACTTGCCAATCTGTTTTCTTCTGAAGTATAACTGGCATGAAGTCTTCAATAATTCTGACATATAAATGGCATTTCTTGCTAGTTCCTATGGCTAATATA
This sequence comes from Megascapheus bottae, assembly GCF_031878675.1. NCBI lineage: Eukaryota > Metazoa > Chordata > Mammalia > Rodentia > Geomyidae > Megascapheus > Megascapheus bottae. The sequence goes on along the minus strand of NC_143526.1, from coordinate 34,181,995 downwards.
CACTGTGCCATTCTATCCCTATGGTAATAATGAGGCTAGGAGTAAAATACTCAGACTCACAAGGTCATTTATCCACCAATCCCAATTTAAATTGAATTGGTTTGAGGGAGTGTAATTTAAGAACAAATTATTGTTATTATCTATACCTTTAGAAATTCAGGAGGTTAGAATAATGAGGTTAGTAACCAAGCATCATGGGCCTTCTGGAACACACTTAGCCTGATTCTAAGAAACAAACAAACAAAAAAAGAATAAAAGCTCTGAAACCTCTAAACCAATAACAGATGTTGCAGATGTTATAAGAAGCATTTTCCTGGTACCCAAATTTCTAGATGAATTATAAAAAGGGAGTCCGTCTTTCATCTGGATGTTTGACAGTGTGTAGATGAACTCTCGTCTAAGACAGTAGGCACTAAACAAATATATGGTGAAAAATGTCTGGATGGCTGACTTGATGAAAAGACTGGATTTTTTTTCACTTCTTATCCAGATGTTCTGGCTTCACAGCGGCACTGGCTAGGTCTGCCGAGCTGATTTGTGATCTTTGAGTGAAGGGTGATACTCAAGACAAAGCATTACACTGACAAATGAGTAGACAACACAGTTGTACTTGAAATGAGGTCTCACTGGCTGCACCCACTTCTGTGAGACAGTCCTGCCTGTCCACTTCCAAATGCTTCTGACAGCATCACCCCTCATTTGCATATGTCTCAGCATGACACATGTGGAAACTGTTAAGTTATTATTAGTACTGATAATGGAGTCATCACCAGGAATGTATTCATCTCTCTAATGTTGTCACTGCAGATTGTTTTGTTGTTAAGGAGAAAGCCTATCAGACATAAATATTTATGGCTGGATGGATGTCAGATTCTTTAATCAGGAGCTCGATTGGTCTTAATTGAATCTTAGGGACAACTGGAGGCTCAATGCTGATTGTGCAGCATTTTGCTCTGTGTGAATACAGATCTGTTGGTCTAAGATCAGGATTCCCAACACAGAAGCCTCTGTCCTATGAGTAGGTAAGTTGCTCCCTCAGGGGTGCTAGGATCTTAGCTGTATTGGGAAGTTATTTTGGATAGTGAAAGGATTTATAGGGCCAAATAAAGAAGATGCCACTTGCCTAATGCTTGGTCCCCAAAGGCATTTACAAATAAGATATGCCAACCAGGCATTTAGCCACATAAACACAAGGACAGTCTTCTAATCCTCATTGCTTTATCATTTATCTGTGTGAACTCTTTCTGGAACAAGAAGAACCCCCACACACACACTATGTGTTGGGATAAGTAAGTACAGGAGGGCAAGAGGCTCTGTTGGGGACATACACACGCACACGCACACATACGCAGACCATTCTAAATTTGTGAGGTATTAGGACAGTTGTTCATTGAGGACCAGTTACTATAGATGTAGATGTAGATGTAGAAAATTCTGATCTTGGAATGAGACCACCTGGGTTCAGATCCCTGCCCTGCTATACTCTCAAGCTGTGTGTAGTTGGACAAGTCATCTGGTCTTATCTACCTCTTTTCTCTTCCCCAGAGGATTATGAGCACACTATCTATGATGCTACTGCTGCAAGCTAACATGTGTTAGATGCTCATATTGGTGTGGACATTTTACATGCACTTTCTCCTGTAATCCTGACAATCACAAGAAAGCACATCTGGAATTAGCTTCACTTTGTAGATTAGGGAATTAGGGGTCAGTCCAATGTTTGGCATTGATAATAAGGATATTAAGTAGACACAACTAGTGACTTCAATTCACTGTCCATCTAGTGGCATCTGGAAAGATCCCACCAGCATGGGGATAGCCTTGAACAAACTATTTAGACTTCAGGAAGCCAGATCCTGCTAGAAGAAAGCGACTAACTCAATGGCACTGGTGGTAAGTGACTAGGGAACTTCCTAGATTAGAAGGGCCATTGGGGGCACTAAGTCACCATGAGGCTCAAAGAAGGCTGTGTGTTCTGCAGGTGCCTGTACAATGGAAAGAATAATGCTCACTCAGATTGTTGTTTGGAAGATAAATGGTACTGTACACCACTATAACATATAAGACAGAGGCTCGAGTGGAAGGGGTCATTTGGTTCAGAGATTAAGATGAAAAAGGTAGGATCCAGTATTCTCTACATGGTATTGGATCCCCAGCCCCTCCCTCCCTCCCTTCCTCCCTCCCTCCCTCCCGCTCGCGCGCGCGCGCGCGCGCGCGCGCGCGCGCTCTCTCTCTCTCTCTCTCTCTCTCTCTCTCTCTCTCTCTCTCTCTCTCTCTCTCTCTCTCTCTCTCTCTCTCTCTCTCTCTCTTCAGTATTGGATCCCCAGCTACTTACCCTCTCCCCCCCCCCTCTCTCTCCATAAACATCTCAATCAAGACAAAGCAAAACACTAAGTACAACCTCCTGGTACCTATACAGTACTCATAGAGGGCTGATCTCTTGAGTGAATGAATGGAGGAGCAGTGAGTGGGCTGGGTCGGTGGGGACAGGATTGCATCAATGACTAAATTGCCAGAGCTCACAGTGCTTGATAGTCTTTCTAAGTTGTCAGATCTCAGTAACAAAGTAAAGGAGAAGATATTTTCACACACCAGTCCTGACAAGCTTTGTATGTTTACTAATAGGTCAAAAGCTGTGTGGACTGTATTCTTTTGAGACGTGGCCATTCAATAAAGGATGTCTAGCCCAAAAGAATCAAAGAAATGCAGTTTCCTTTCCTATTAGTAAAAAAATGTCTACTGTCCCAAATTTTTTTTAAAAAAGTTATTGCATGACAAAAAAAAGGTCACATTCTGATACAGATCTCAATACTAAGCCCTATACTTTCTTTACCTTCCATTTGCCTTCTTGTATCTATATTATCCCCCAGAAACATCTGAGGGGGATATTGTGGATGAGTATTATTGGTGGCTCACAACTGTAACCTAATTATTCAAGAGGCTGAGATAACAGTTCACTGTTTGAAGCCAGCCATAGCAGAAAAATCTGAAAGACTCTTATCTCCAATTAACTAGCAAAAAGCTAGAAACAGAAGTATGACTCAGGGGAAGAATACCAGCCTTGAGTGAAAAAGCCAAATGAGAGCATGAGGCCCTGAATTCAAGCCCCAGTACTAGCACATAAAAGGAAATACACTGTATATGCTTGCAAACAAAAATAATATAAAACCAAGACTAAAAAATCATTCTTCCAAGAAAGTGGCCTCTGAGTTATTGGAATTCTCTGACCAGCCCATGCCAGGTGGCTTGGACCCCCTGATGTCCAAACCCCATGAATAGGTAACTCAGAGATGGACTGGAAGCAATGTTCACTGTTGTCTTCTCATTTCCCAGCACTTTGGTGTTCCCAGATGTTTTAATTATAGAGGAAAGGGAGCGGATGATTCTGGCCATATGTCTCCATTCCACACAAATAAATCTCCTCACTGTCCCATGCAGCTTTGTGGCATTGCAACTGTCCCACCGAAACTGATGCTGTCGGGCCTAATCACCATCTTCAATCCTTCAGTGAGCATGTTAATTCAGGGAACACCGGCTGAAACAACCATCCCAGGGAAATACTCAATCTAGGAACAATTAGACTCCCATCATAGCAAGCAAGATGCTGCTCTTCTGGGGAGATGAGTGCTCTTGCAGACTGAACTGAGAAAAGCCCACCAGGACAGGAAGAGGAAGAGCCAGGCATGCCTGGGTCACATACAAAGGGAATAATTTTCAGCTTGGACAGCTTAGATACTCAAGCACTAGGCTATTATTCATGCCATGCCCAGCTGCAGAAAGGCCATGTCCTCTGCAGAATTCTGGGGGAAAAATACTCAAAGGAGATGTCCCAGCTATGTGCACATAGCTGGCACTGCACACACAGATACATACACTATATACACAAATCAAAGCAAGCTTTTCTGAAGAAATGGCAAAGAAAACTACCAGATATATTTAGTGTGCTGATTCAGTTTTGAGTAAATGCTAAATTTACTTTTAATCTGAGCATCACCACACATACATTAAGAACAATCTAGGAAAATTCTATATGATTTTTAGTAACCAATATAGATCTGTGTTTTCTATAGCACCATAGTTCCCAAGAGTAAATACAGAAGAAATTCTAAAGGGATAAATATCTTTGAAATATAACAAATATGGTAATGCAGTATACACATATTCAGCCTACACCTTGAAGTTTTACACATTTGCACATCCATGAAATTAGCACAGACCCAAATATAAATGTTAGTAACACTTATTCATTTTTTTTGCAATCATTTCCCACCCCAAAGGAACAAGTCATCTGATCTCCTTAGGTTAGTTTTCCTGCTTAATGAATTTCATATAAATAGAATTGCATGTCCTTTTTAGCACAAATCAATGGACAAAGGAGTATATATGTATATGTATGCTTTGATCCAATTCATTCCACCTATTATTCTTCTCTCCCTTTGCCTTTCTAATCCTTCTTAAACAGTTTTAACGGCCTATCCTATCCACCTCCTATTACCCTGGCCTTCCCCCTTCCCCTGTCTCAGTAATTTTCATCCCCCGAAAGTCCCCCTTTCACAATCATGTCATATTATGTTTTATTAATATCTAGATTCCACCTAAGTTCCAGTACAGACCTGCATACTCATCTGTGGATGGCTTCTTTGCCTGCATGTGCCTGGAGGCCTGGCCATATGGTGCTATGTTACAAGGACTCTCTCATTCCCATCACCATCCAGTGCTGTACTATCTGATTTACCACCACCCTTCTTCTGAAGATGGACACTGGTTTGTTTCAAGGCTGACATCTGACTGAATCTGTTTTACACACACACACATTTCCTGAGGACATTTACCCTGCTATGGAGTAGAATCTAAATACAGAACAGCTATTTCTACAGTCCCAGATCATAGGATCCCATGTTATCCTAATCAGTAAGATGATCTTTTTATGCTTGTCCCTTTGTTGTGCAAAATCCACAAGCAGTGCCCCATTGCCCTTGGAATAAAATCTAAACCTTTCATGTCTGGATTTCTGCCCTTCTCTAATGAGTTTTCTCCCCACCAAGTCCACTGACCATCTCTCATGTATCTTCTGTCTGCTGCCCACTCTCTCCTCCAACATTTACCTTGATTGTCCCATCAGCCTTGACATACTCGTGTTCTTTCCTTACTAGTTGTCAGACTTCCTGTGGAATTCACACAGCTATTTCTCCCCTAAATAAGCTTCTCTCAACTTTTCTCCTCAGCTTATTTCTTTGTCCATGGCTTCTTTGTCTCCATTTTCTATCTGCCAGAGTTCAGTTTTGACTTTTTCTATGAGCCTCAAACTGTTCAGATTCATTTTCATTCTATTCTGCACTGAGAGCTTTATATCCACCTTGGCATATCCTGCTTTAGAAGGCTAAAAAAATCTCCTGGCCATTTTGTTCTAATTAGAATAGAGTTACTGGATTTGTTGGCAGGAAATGTAGTTGAGGATAGACCCTGAAGGTAGTGTGTGTTACCTAGTAATGGCAAAGAAGCCCCTGAACCACTTTCCAGCAGAGGGAAGTACCACAATTTAACAGGGAGAAACTGATCACTTCTATAGGCCTCAAGGGTTCTGATGGGTTTAGGGTTTTCAGATTATCAAATATATCAATCCAGTTGTTCATATTACCAGATTCGTGATCCTGCTTCTTTCTCTACCAAAGGCATCTACTTAGCATTACAGGTATTTTAGGGTAGAGAATTCAACTTTCTTAGGTGAGCTATAACCATTATAATGATGCTGTAGCCTGATTTTGAGTCTTTTCTGCCCTCCAGCTGCAAGAGATGAAACTTCCTTCATGTGTTGCCAAGGAATGTAACTTTCACATTTCAGGTTACATTGATGACTGAGCATCCCCACGCTCCCAATGCTTCTTTCAAATACATTGCCCAAGAAACATCCATTCTCCCCATATTTATTACATCTTTGAATATCTTGAAAATCTAGAGGCATTACATTTGCTGCCATATTATCTTCTACGATCACTCCCTGTCCGTTACCAGTGGTGCACTGCGTCAACTGCATCCCTACTTCCTGCAGGGATATTCACTATTCCACTAATCATCAGTGAAGGGGTTAATGGTCATCCAGCTCCAAAAATCTGTTTCTGACCGTGACACAGGGAATAATACTTTGAGTGGAAGATCTGAATGTAGGATATTAAGTGGGGAGAGATATAAGGAATATTGTTGAAAGAATTTAAGAAGCAGAACTTGAAGAAAAAAGCAAGACTATGGCACAGCCATGAGAAAGGCCTTGGATATAACCTATCTTTCCCTAGCAAGGAGCCATAATCTAAGGCAAAGGAAATTAGCCAAAGGAAATTTCCTAAGAGGAATTTAGTTATATTATCACTTGCAAGTCCTCCAGTAGCTAAAGCACAAATGCCTCATTTGTATGGAAGTTAGGGAATATAAGCCCTCTTTGTCACTGGTTGTAGAACTGAGGTCCATGTCTGCTAGCTGCCAAATTCAGCATGTAGAAATTATTCCACATTAGCTGGGTGCTAGTGACTCATACCTGGAATTCTAACTACTTAGGAGGAAGATACGTGAGGATAGTGGTTCAAAGCCAGCAGGAAAGTCCATGAAGCTCTTATCTCCAATGAACCACCAGAAAACTGGAATGGCACTATGGCTCAAAGTAGTAGAGTGCTAGCTTTGAGCAGAAAAGTCTAGGAACAGACTCCAGGCCCCGAGTCTGTCCCCACATACAGGAAGGAAAGAAGGAAGGAAGAAAGAAAGGAAGGGAGGGAGGGAGGGGGAAGGACCACAATTCGGTCATTTTCTTCTTTGAGAGAAAGAAAATATTTGTTGTTGCTTTAAATCTCTTTTTCTTTGCCTTCGAGATCCTTTTAAAGGCTCACACACTCAAAAAAAGAATATTCCACACCAATGGGAAGACCGTGGATCTTCTGAGAATTCTGCCTACCTGATTTCTAAACCCAGCTATGACTCCTGATTTTGGAAATGTCAACTTTCTGGATTTTACCAAGGGTTTGGCTTCATAGTAGAGTGCTTGCCTAGCATGCATGAGGACCCAGGTTCGATTCCTCAGTACCACATATATAGAAAAGCCAGAAGTGGTGCTGTGGCTCAAGTGGTAGAGTGTTGGCCTTGAGGAAAGTCCAAGGACAGTGCTCAAGCCCTGAGTTCAAGCTCCAGGATTGGCAAAAAAGAATAGTCTAAGAAGGAGTCATAAGGTCTTATCTCTTCTGAAACCCGTTTGTTGCAGGTTTTTCTCCACACTCTCAGCAGCCTCATCCACAAATAGAACAATGGGCAATTCAGCATCATGTGTTTGTGTGTGTCATGATCCTTGAGCTTGAACTCTAGATATGGATGCTGTGCCTGAGCTTCTTTTCCTCAAGGCTAGCACTTTACCACTTGAGCCGCAGTTGTTCCATTTCCAGCTTTATTAATTTTTTGTAGTTTACTGAAGATAAGAGTATCATGGATTTTCCTGCTCAGGCTGACTTGGAACTGCAATCCTCAGATCTCAGCCTCCTTAGTAGCATGAGCTACTAGATCCTGGTAGAAGTATATTATTCATACTAAAGAACTAATTCTGCATATACCAAGAATTTCTTCAAATCACCAGATTTATTTGTTTTTTTTTAATTTTATGTTGCCAATTAATTTATTTGATTTGTAGAAAATATGGCGTTAGGTTAAGCAGATCCCTCAGGAGAATCCCCCAGGAAGCAGTACATTATAGGACCACAGTCCCTGGTCCTTAATCAGCCTCTAAGAGTGGCACAGTAAAGGGCTCTCTCTGAAAGGATAAAAGGGCAGAGATGTGGTTATGAGCTCTCTGGGATAATCTCTCAGTATCCCACTCACTGACTGCCTCCACGGTATTCAGAATACATTAAGGAAATGTATGGGTGCAAGAGCCTGGAATTCAACAGCTCATAACTACAATTAACCACCATTAATTAATGGCTGCAAGATAAATGAGCCATGCGATCCATTTATCCCTTGGTTGTAAGTATTTAAATTCACAGTGGGATGCAAGTCCATTTTTCACCAATGTGAATTTAAAACAAGTTTGAGTCAAGTCTGCATGCAGTAGGAGCTAGATAACAATTTCCTCTCCATGTAGTTGACATTTTAGGTCTTATGAACCAAGAAGAAGCGGACAGAAGTGGAAGTAGAACCTAGGATCTGGTATCCCAGAACATGCCTTCCTGAACTATGAGGAACTGCTATGTAGTGAGACTGACTTCACACCAGGAACTGTGCTGGAAAATGTACTTTACCTACATAAAAATTAGTATCCTGGGGCCGGGAGTTTGGCCTAGTGGTAGAGTGCTTGCCTAGCATGCACGAAGACCTGGGTTCGATTCCTCGGTACCCCACATACATAGCAAAAAACCGGAAGTGGTGCTGAGGTTCAAGTGGTAGAGTGCTAGCCTTGAGAAAGTCCAAGGACAGTGCTCAGGCCCTGAGCCCAAGCCCAGGACTGGCAAAAAAAAATAGTATCCTTAGTTTATGTCTAAGGCAATTGAAATTCAGAAATTAAAGTCTTCTATAGAACTGTCCCAAGATGTTTTAGAATGTGCATCTTTCCAGCCTTTATATAACCTATGCCTTCACTTGCCAAAATTACCCAAATAGAAACTGAATAGTCTCCTTTCCTCTAAATCTTCAAACCATCAACTGAACATTTGTAAGAATCAGAAGACAAGAACAGTTTGATGTTAATAAAACAGGATCTTATCCCCAAGATACACATTGTTAAAAAAGGAAAATAATGAATGATTCTGTTCTCATCTTTACCAACTAAAATCAACATCATATGTAGGAAATAATCGTTTCTATTAAATGTGTTACATTCCTTTTCAAGACTCCATTTTAGGTTTGAGATTGAGACTTGAACTCCATACCTACCAATTTTTCCCACTGGCTAACAGTCTACCACTGAGCCACACACTTCAAGACTCATTTTCATTTGCCCTGTTCAAGGTTATATTTCTGGATTCTTGCTTTGCTAAACCCTCCTCTGTTTGTTGTGAAACTTGCTGCTAAGATATAAAAAGCCTTTCAGGAGGCACCTTAGTCCACTAGTACATTGCCCAACTTTTCCCATTGAGTCCTTCGTTAAGAGTCTGCCAATAAAATTCCCTGCCCTTGGCTCAAATGCTGGGCTGTTAGCAAATCATGAAAAACTGTGAAACCTGAGCCTGATAAAGGAGCAGGGCTCACCTGGTCAGGATAAAGCCAGGGGCAAGCAATACAAATCCTGCTTTACACCCTTTCAGTGTGCTCCTGCACCATTCTCCACAGTAGTAAATGTGTGCTTTGCCAAAGCAATCCTTTCCCTTTTGGTGTCCGTGGTTCTCACAAAGCTACCAACGTCACATACTTCTCGACACAGCAGCAGTATACACCAACATCACTTACTTCCTGAGACTGCATTAGCATCTACCAAAACCACTTAAATCCTGCCTGATAGATTCTACCAACATCATATACTTCTTGATAGTGCAAACATGTCAACCAACATCAGGTACTTCCTGACAGAACATAGCAAACATTGCCTACTACTTGATGCAGCAATAGCACCTACAGACATTACTTAATTCCTGATAGAAGCAAAGGAGGATAAATTCCGGTGCTTATTAATTTGGCAATAGGATATAATAACATCAGCTATATTCTGATTTCAGTGGTGGCTGACAGCAATCACCTACAGCCTGGTCAGTCGACGGCACACATCCACATCACTGATTTCCTGATCAGGCAATACCTCCAGATCTGGCAAGAACTTCTACTCACATACCTACTTCGTCATTCTGCGACCAGGGACACCAACACCTCGTACTTCCTGTTCCAGTGATGCCATCTACCAAGGTCACCAACTTCCTGAGCCAGCGATGACAAACACCAACATCACCCACTTCCAGATGCGGGGACAGTGGCTGACGAGGTCACTTACCTCCAAATCCAGCCATAACAGAAACCCATATTGCGTACTTCTGGTTCCGGCACACGTACTTCCTGGCCCGCCAAAGCGGACGCCAGCATCACCTACCATCCTAAGCGCCGACCAGGCAGCGACGGCGGACACCCACGTCACGGAGTTCCCGACCCAGGGATAACATAGGATGACATCAAGTGCCACTTACTTCCTGGTCCAGCGGCGACGGATACCATCATCCCGTATTTCCGGTCCCAGCAACAGCCGCCACATAGCTCCGGATCTCGCGATAGCCTAACAGTCTAGGCGTTTGACTCTAAGTACTTCCTGATCCGGTGGCGACTGACGCCCGCATCACCTACTTCCGGTTCCGGTGACACTTCCGCTTACCGGGACCTGCTTGACATACTGTGGGTCCAATATCTACAGAACTTTCTGATCTGGGGAGAAGGCCCATCGATACTACGTAGTTCCGGTTCCGGCACCGCCTCTACGCACTTCCGGATCCGGCAATGGGCGTCACCCACATCATCTAGTTCATAATTGAAAGGACTAGCTTCTCTTTTGTGCATACACACCCCAAGTTCTGAGAGTTCAGTACTCAAGACGACCAGACTGCACGGTGCTGCCGGGTAAGGGAAGTCCTCCATTTTAGACTGGAGCCAGGAAGAGACAGAGACTATTAGCAGACAACCTGCCAAAACTAAAATGAAACCTATAATTGGGCTATGTTACCACACAATGTACCTACTATGCAGTTCTAATTCAATGCTTTATAACACAAGGCTAATTGTTGGTCACACCTATCGTAGTACATAACCAAAGTTAATTTTCTGTTTCTACTTCTTGTATTATAGTCCTAAAAGATAATAGAATGAAGAGAAACTGAATGAACGCATGCATTTTATGGACTTTTAAGATAATATTTTAAAATATAGATGTTTAAAAAGTGAAATGGCTCTTGAAACAAAATTTTGGATACTATTTCTAGAATTTTCTAAAAAACTCCTATCATTATTCCTGTGTGTGGAGAAGCTACTGTATTTTAAGTTAAAAAAAAAATCACATAGCTAAGTTTGCTTGATTTAAAAGATGGGAAGGAAACACATGGTATTGCCTCATTTGTAAGTTAAGGAATAGGTCAATTCTATATAAGGCCTGAAGTTCTGGGAGCATCATGGGCATAGTGACTTGTATATGTGTCCACCACCTTCATGTGGTGTTCACGCTACAACAGATTACTTGTTCAAAAGCTATGTATACAGTCAGAAAAGGGAAGGGGAAAAATAACAGTTGAAACCCTTTGACATAAGAGAGAAAGGAATAAAGGAAAATAAGTTGACTGTCTTTCCTATGTAAATAGAATTTACATACTTATCTAACCTCTACTTAGCTATCTCAGTCAAATGGAAACTTAGTTGTATATTTTTGCACAGTTGTCTCAGGAAATATAAATGAAAATCTGAGAACACAATACTGGGGCTTGAGTTCAGGCCCAAGTACTTTTTTAGCTGATATTCTACTACTTCAGCTGCACTTCCAGCCCTGCTTTTGCTGGTTATTTTGGATATAAAGTCTAGCAATCTTTCCTGCTCAGGCTGGACTACAATTGTGATCCTCTGTGTCTCATAATTTAGAGTAGCTTAATTTACAGGCATAAGATACTGGCACAGGGAAAGGAAAGGAAAAGAAAGCAAGAGAATGAGAGAAAAAAGGAGGGAGGAAGGAAAGAAGGAAGGAATCTTAATGTTGACATTTTTGAGGCTAATGGTAAGAAGGTAGTAAACCCAAAAGTCCTGACTTTTTAAAACATTTACAATTAGAGAAACATTAACCGACAATGAGGAAGGAACAGGAGCAACAGAAGAATAGCAGAGGCAAAGTATACACAGGACAAGTTGCACCAGTAAAATGAGACTAACTTCACATGCTTCCCACATTTACACCTAGACTGACACAGAATGGAATTGCTAAGATCACAAAGGGAGCCCATGGCTTCTCTTCATTTTTACAAGGCTACACTCGAGCTTGTCACTGGTAATATCTATGAAACAAGAGCAGGGACACACCTCTGGTCCACACTGGAGTTTATTGTATGCATTTATATGCTCAGTCCAGAATGTTCCCAATTGCTCTTCAGGCCTCTTTTATTAGTTCACTCAGTAATAGCATCCCTTCTTTTATTTTCAGTATTGCAGATTGAACCTAGGCCTTGGTAAGGGCTCAATCACTTAAGCCATGTCATAACCCTTTTGTTTTTATGCTTAAGATATAGTCTTACTAAGTTTATCCAGACTGATCTGAACTCATCATCCTCCTGAGGAGCTAGAATTACAAGATTATACCACCATGTCCCATGAGCAAGAATACTTCTTTCATGAGCAATAATCCAATAACATGAAAATCTGTAAAAAAAAAAAAAAAAAAGTAAAAATTCTCGTAAAATTTCTGGCCACATTAGAAACATGGATTCAGAAACATTTTTAAAATTTTGCCAATTTTAAGAATATTGCTCAAAGAATATCATCATTTGAATTTTTTTCAAAAAAGGTATTACCAAAGGGGCTGAAAATCTTTTTTTCTGTTTTGATTGAATACATATTAGCAAAAATATTTTTAAATAGTATGTGCATATATTAACAGATTTTTTTCTTTAATTATTATTGTAAAGGTGATATACAAAGGGGTTACAGTTACATAAGTCAACAACACTTTCACCCCTCCCTCATTTTCTCCAGAAATGTTTAAGTAAAAAAAATTATATCAACTTGATGGAATAGTATGTCCCAAATAAAAATGTTAATTTGAAATATGACAAAGAAGCAACATTTGTTTATGATATAATGTTAAATGAACAGAGCACAATACAGAATTCTGTAGACACTATGAGTAAAACTGTAAAAATGATGTCTGCATGTGGCCAAGATCTGGAATAAATATGAAAAATGAAAACAGCTTTATTTGGGGTGTTTTTTGTTATTGTCATTATAATGCTGTTGCAGAGCAAATAAAGAAGTTGAAAAAGATGAAAGCTTCTACCAAAAACAGGGCACTTTACAGAGGGGAGGGAGGGGGGAAAAAAAACACAGTTAATTCTGAGTACTTCTGTGTTTTTATTTCCAGGAGAACATTTTACATAGAAGTATGGGTTGGGTTTAGCATAATGGATTTTTATAATCCAAAAAGAAGAATCCCAGGCTTTGCTTCTTCAGAACAAAGACCCAAATGTCACACTGGGAGAGTGTGGGGGGGGGCTTCCCCACTGAGCACTCTGTAGCCATGGTCTCAGTGGATGAGACAGAGAGAGGAAGGGTATGTCAAAAATCCTTCCAGGAGGGAAGCCCAAACTTCCTGACACTGAAGATTCTGGATCCAGCTTCTGACATTTAGAAAACCAAATAATCCATTCCCCTTCTGAGATCCTTCTTCTCCTGCTGCTGATCCTGAGTTGGCTTTCATTTGCCTTCACATTCTGCAAAGGCACAAGTATGAGATGCCAATCTCCCTCTAGAAACCCTCCATTTGCCCCCAAAGAAGGAAGTCCACTTGTGGCATTCCTTTGGGCTTAGGCTTATCCCTTAAAGGAGTGGCCAGGGAGAATGGTTGTCACCTCCCCTTTGCTTCCCTTAAGCCTGGGTGTGAGAGCAAGTCCAAGCATTACATTACTCTTCTCATTCAGTGCCTTTCCCATTCAGAGAGTATGGAAAAATCCTCTTTCCATATGAAAAGAATAACTATTACAAAAAAAATCCTGTTTCTACTCACTGACTTGTTTCAATATGTCCTATGTCATTTCTCTATCATTTTGCACAATTGTTCTTTTTATTTTTTGCACAATTGTTCTTGAGATGACTTGAGCCCACCTCGAGTAGGAAACTCCAAATCTTTCTTTAAAGAACACATATCTTTACTGCTAAGAATATGGAAGGTAATGGCTTTCTTTTTCTTTTTTTCACTTTTACTATCTTTAACTAGTTGTACAAAGGAATTGCCATTTAACAATGCAGTGTGTGAATACAGTGTATCTTGATCAATGTAAACTCTACATTTTCACCCATCCATCCCCAACCTATCATTTCCTTCACTCTTCTTAATTTTATAGGATATACACTGAATTCTTGACTGCATTCTCCTTCTCTTTTCATCTATCCCTTTCCCCTTTGCCCCACGTCACCCCTTTCTAGTACCCACTTCCTGGTATTTATTTTGTTGAACTTTGACTTTGTTTTTCTAAGGAATTACACAATTAGAGTTCTCCCTGGAATCAGTGAACCGATTTGTATACACTTGCATGCCACCCAACATGAAATGGCTTTCTTAATGGATGCAGAGAACAACACTGTTAAGACTCAAAACACAATCAATTTGCCTGAGAATCAGGACTTGCTTCTCCTGCCCACACCAATCACTTACCAAACCACTTTAGTGTCCCTTGTTTTTGACAACCTAGTCTTTCCTGTTGGACTGTAAACTCATATAGTAACCCTGATATCCATTGTGGAGTTAATATAGAAGTTACTGAGTTGGATTCACACTCAGTCATACTCCTAAAAGTTGAGTTGAGATCCACCCCTGTTGGCCTTACACTTCTGACCTGGCACAGGGAAGGTGTTGACAAGCCTGTCTGTCAGGAGTTTCAGCATTAGCATAGGCATCAGAGACCCCATGACTCTCACTTCCTTTCAGTGAAATGGTGAGATCAGAACCTCTAAATTTTTCGATATTCTCAGAAAGGAAAACAAAACAACTCCAGCTGCAAATATCATTTCATTTCCCTTGTAAAGTTTGTATTTCCAGTGTGAAAGGATGACCAGACACTTACGTTTTGAATGCAAGAGAAGATCTGCTGGCTGGTAGGAAGAAAAACTGATGGATGCTCAGTGGGTCGTGACAGGGGAAAAAAAGGACATTGCAGCCCTCATCATCCTTATTTAGATACCTGGATAATCTACTGTAAGCCCAGCTAGTCCATAGGCACTGGTAGTCAGTACAAGAGAAGAGGGGGGAGTAGGGATGGGCTTACTCGGGCCCTACCAGACATATTCTGGGAAAAACACTAAACTCTGCAGGATAGGCTTGGAGAAAGGTGTCCCCACCAACTGGTTCAGCATTTGCAAGATCCCTCAGTGTCAATATTCCCAGAGTAACCTTTTTTTGGCCAGTTCTGGGGCTTGAACTCAGAGCCTTGGCAGTGTCCTTGAACTTTTTTTCTTCCACTTGAGACACAGTGCCACTCTCAGCTTTTTCTGAATATGTGGCACCAAGGGATCAAACCCAGGGCTTTGTGCATGCTAGGCGAGCACTCTACCACTAGGCTACACTTCCCCAGCCAGAGTAGCCATTTTTAAGCTACCAAAGTCATGGACAAGTGGGCACACTCTTTGGAAAGTTGACGATTATTTCTTGTGAGCTACCACAGGTCAGCTCTTCCACAAAGCTGGAAAGTGCTACCTCTTTCCTGACAATTTCTTAAAATTAGAACTAATGAAGAACAAACAAGTAATCAAATCCCCAAATTCCTTTGTAAACATATTAGCCACATTAATATGGCAGAACCTTTTTAAACACAAATATTGTTGGCCAAAACATAGAAAAAAGTAAATAAAAGACAAAAGCCAAGCCAAATAATCTTTTTTTTGCCAGTCATGGGGCTCGAACTCAGGGCCTGAGCACTGTTCTTGGGCTTTCCTCAAGGCTAGCCCTCTGCCACTTGAGCCACAGCACCACTTCCAGCTTTTTCTATATATGTGGGACGGAGGAATAGAACCTGGGTCTTTCTGCATTCTAGGCAAGCACTCTACCACTAGGCCAAACTTCCAGCCCCCAAGCCAAATTATCTTTAAAAAAAATGAACCTAGGAACTGGGCATGGCAGTTCATGCCTGCAATCCTAACCATGTAGGAGAAGAAATAGTAAGATTATGGTTCAAGGCCCTCCACTGCAAAAGTTAGTGAGACCTTATCTGAAAAAACAAGCTGATTGCTATTTTTCACACCTGTTCTCCCAGCTAGGCAGAAATCAGAACTCTTGCCTTCAGAAATCTCTCTCTCTCTCTCTCTCTCTCTCTCTCTCTCTCTCTCCTCTCTCTCTCTCTCTCTCTCTCTCTCTCTCTCTCTCCCCTCTCTCCTCCCCTCTCCCTCTCCCTCTCCCTCTCCCTCTCCCTCTCCCTCTCCCTCTCCCTCTCCCTCTCCCTCTCTCCCTCTCCCTCTCCCTCTCCCTCTCCCTCTCCCTCTCCCTCTCCCTCTCCCTCTCCCTCTCCCTCTCCCTCTCCCTCTCCCTCTCCCTCTCCCTCTCCTCTCTCTCTCTCTCTCTCTCTCTCTCTCTCTCTCTCTCTCTCTCTCTCTCTCTCTGTGTCTAACACACACACACACACAAAAAAAAAATTATAGCAAAAAGAGAAGGGGCCAGGAGGAGTGGCTCAAGTAGAAAGCCCTACAAGGCTCTGAATTCAAGTCCCAAGCTGACTGAAAAAAGAAAAAGAATTGAAATAGACTTAAAAAGGCACAAAAATATTCAAAATAAGTATAGAGGTGCTCGAACAGCACTCATTACCAGGATAAATCAAAGCCAAAGCAGGGTACTCTTACCCACCTGCAAGGATGGATATTGTCCAGAAGACATGAAAGAGTAGTTATTAGGAAGGGGAACCATTTTATATTATTGGAGGAGGGGAGAACAGAAATGGATTAGCTATTATGAAAACAAGTATGGAAGTTGCTCAAAAAATTAAAATCATAGGTGGCCACCAGTGGCTCATGCCTGTAATTCTAGCTACACAAGAGGATGAGATCAGAGGATCAAAGTTCAAAGCTAATCCAGGCAGAAGAGTCCCTGAGACTCAGTCTTTAATTAACTAGTAAAAATTAGATTGAAAGTACAATTCAAGTGGTGGAACACCAGGCACGAACAACAAAGCCTAACAAGAATGTTAGACTTTGCAGGTCAGGAGTTTGACCTAGTGGTAGACCTTTGTGCTTGCCTAGCATGCACAAAGACCTGGGTTCCATTCCTTTGCATCGCAAACATAGAAAAAGCCAGAAGTGCTACCCTTGAGCAAAGGGTGTCCAAGGACAATGCCCAGGCCCTGAGTTCAAGCCCCAGGACTGGCAAAAAAAAAGAATGTAAGACCCCAGATTAACAAGTACACACACACACACACACACACACACACACACACACACACACAACCTAAGAAAACCCACAACTGTTTGAAAAGGAAGAAGACTGGGAGAGGGATTGGCAAAGGTAGTAGAGGAGGTGAATTTGTTCAAAATACACAATATATAATTGTGTTAATAACAATAAAAATATCCTCTCACTATTAATGCATAAAAATAATTTTCTTTTTTTAAAAAAAAGAAAATAGCAACAATGTACAATTTTAGACAACAGAGCATTGGACCCAGGGCATTGTGTAAATTTAATGATGTTCCTACATCTCATGTATTCATGAATCCTACCATGTTTCTGATACAAGGCTTAGCTCTGACTACCAGACCCAGGAGAGCGCACACAGACTAGTTCAGCTCTCCATTCTGTTCAGATAATTGTTCCCTGAGATGAGGATTTGTGTACAGTGATTTATGAGAGAAGTGCTCCTGTGGGGGAAGCTAAAAAGGGAAATCAGAAGCAGGAGGAGCTAAGCCATACAACAATGTACTTTCATACCATAGCCCTATTATAGCCTGGTACTACAGAGAACTTGATTATGAGCCCCAACAATTGTACTCCACCCAGAAAAGGCACTTTTCACAGTATTTCATTCACTATGGCCTGGAAGTCATGCTCCTGATTTTAGAATAACATCCCATCCATCTTATTCCTCCATCCCTGGTACTCCGGATACCCGTTTGTTCGTTTGTATCTCTGTTTTCTTTTTTTTTATTGTAATTAGTAAAAGGGTTACATGATATTTGCCAGATAGAAGGTGCATTAATTCACATACATTGATACCCTTTCACATGTCTTGGTACCCATTGCCCTCCCATCTCTGTTTTCTTATTCTAATCAAGTAAGAACTTTACTCAAACGAGACCCATGATGCACCACTCATGTGGAAGAATTGCTATGCTAAGTGGAGATGTCCAACTCCTTTTTAAACTACCACACATTTTTAGGCAGTCTTGAGAGATAGAAGAATGTCCATAAAGATTAGAGTGTGTACCAGATTGGGTTGATATCACCACAGTGTCATGATGTCATCCTGCAGTCACATAGTGATCCTTTTGTTAAGTCAGAATACCCACAGGGTGCAATGTCTGCAAGGAAGGATCAAATCTTTCTGCAAAAATGAGCATACTATGTCCCAAAGACCAAATCCACCCACGACTGCTCTTATAAATAAAGTCCACCAGAACACTTTAGTATGCATTTGTTTAAGTAGTGTGCAAAGCTACTCCCTCATACCAGCAAAGTTAAGAAGCTATGGCAGAAACTAAAAGGCCTATGAAGATAAAGCTATTTGAAACCTTGTCCTCTACAGTCAAAAATTTGCTGGCCCCTATTATTGGAAGTCTGGCAGGACTCACAGATTAAATATTCAAGGGTTAGCTTGTCCAAGTGGAGAGAATGTTTCTCAACTTCTCTCTTACCAAGCCCTCAGAAATGTGTGAACCAAAACCCTAAAGGCGAATTGAAATGAGTTAGAATCTCAAATCATAGGTCTGACAAGCTAAAAGCTCTGGTGGGGAACTGAGCAGGAGAGGTGCTAGGAACATCTGCACAGTGCTGCATACATGTACATGGCCTAAAATTTCCTCTGGATGATGTTGAGGCTATAGGCCGCCAAAGGTAAAAGGCCCTGGAGAAGATTTAGCACAGAATAGATACTCTGGGAATGCATCTGAAAAGGTAGGACTAAAAGTAAAATACAGAAAGGGAGGAAGGGGAAAGAAGGAAGGGAGAGCTTGGAGGGAAAGAGAAAAAGCAATAAATGTAAAGGGTGAGAATAAAAGCATGGCATTTTAGGTGAAATGACAGGGTTTACAATCTTCTCCTGTGACTTTACTTCTAAAAGAAAAATTATGGAAGACTATAATAACAGCTCACATCCACACTGGAAATAGACTGCTAAGACCCAAACTCAGCTCTCATTTGCTGGGTTCTTTTCTGTAATCTCTCTACACTACATGTTTTTTAAATTCCTAAATAGGGAATGACAATAACAGCACTGATATTAAAAGTTTGCTATAGGATTAAATGAGTTTATTCTTGCAATGAGTTTAGATCCATGCCAAGCACAAAATAATCTCTGTTCAAGTGTTTGGTAAATAAAATTTAATCTCTGAAGACTACTAGATCTTGTACCCAAGGTCAGGCCTACTAGAATGGAATGCTAAAATTGCTACGAGAATAAAAGAAAGCAATAAACTACCCTCAAGTGTTGTAGACCCTCAAAGAAGTAAAAATTTCAAGAGAAAATGCAATGCTAAAATACTATAGTAAAACTTAATGGGGTGGAGGAATGATATCACTTTAGAACTCACTAAAAAACAAATATGGTTTTAAGTACTCACTAGTGATTTTTAGATTTAAGAATGCCCCCATATCCTTGTGAATATGTTTTTGGTACATTGCTCGCTCTCCTCTCTATTCAAATAATTGCATACCTCTCTATTCAAATAATTGCTCCCAAAGTCAGCTTCTGAACCTAGGAAATGTTTGGGGATAGGGAAAAGAAGGGTGGGCTAGCATGTGGAGAACCACACTATTAATGAGCAAGATAAGCTACTATTCACCAGTATTCACTACAAGCAAGAGCTGTTGAACTGCTTAAAACCATAATGACTCCTCAGTGCACAGATATCAGCATGTGCCATGAGCCTCGTATGATCTGGGAAAACCTTCCATTTCTTTTCCATTCCATTTTTTATCACTCTCTACTACTAGCCCCACCTCTTCTATGTTTATGTTTGAATCACACTGGCTCGTTCTGACCCAGAGCCCTTGCACACATCAACCACTTAGCCAGGTCCTCTTTTCCCTTATTTCTTAATTTTTTTGACAGTCTGGTTTACTCTACTAAAATGTACTTTCTAAGAGAGATGGTAGCATTCCTGTTCTATTTCAGCTATACCTTATCACCTGGTATCAAGTCAGGTATGTGATACGAACTCAGTAAACTCCCATGGAATGAATAGGTGAATGATAAATGAATGAGTGATTGGATGAATGGAGTCATAGCAAATACAGTCTGACTTTATCTACAACCTGGAGCACCTGCTTCTCCATGATTTTGGTTAACTCTTAGGAACTGAGATTGAGACCTGTGCACATGCAGTTAGTTGTGATTCGTATTACTCTGTAATAATGTTGGTGATTCAACTGCTGTGTTTCAATTTTCTCTTCTGACAAGTATTAAAAAAAGAAGTATGTTCTCTTCTATCTTGTGAATTATCCCTAAATAAGTGATGTCAATGTATATTGACAAGGGCATAATTATGACCCTCCTCTTGTTTGTAAGATGAGCTCCTGGGATCTTATAGTCTCCCATTGCTGAGGAGGCTATGATGGAATGCCACAAAGACACATGATCAACCCAGCTCCTTGCACATTATAACAGACAAGCAGCTTCACACTGACAAGGGCAGAGGACCATCCCACACAACATATGGACCTGTAGTGGAGCATATGGGTCTGGTCCTAAAAGAGGGGCCCCATATGCTCCCTGAGTTGAGCCTGCCCTACCCACTCCCAGCCTCTCTACACTTCAGGGCCAGTTCATAAATCAGCCACTTCTCACCATCTCTGTACATCGGCTGATCCATGTGTGATTAATGTACCATTTGCCTATGGCCTGGAGAGAACCCCAGGTACAGGTGGAGAGGAAAGAAAACGAGTTAATTGGAGTGGAGCAGGGGAGGAAGAGGCTAGAGGTCATTCCTCATTCCCATTGAGCCAGCACTATTTTTAGAAATCCTGGCATTAGAAGAATGAGCTTTCTTGGAAAATTTTCCTCTTAGACTCCCCAGGAACCCCACTATGGTCCAGGCAATTGCATGTGCTTTACCTACAAAAGGTCAAAAAGTTGATTGCCCTGCTCTATCTAGTCCAGCCTCCCCAAAGCCTCTGGGACCTCTTCTGAGCTTGATCAGGCATTCAGGTCCTGTTAAGGAACCACCAGGCCGGGTCCACAGAGACAGAGAGACTAGATGTGGCAGCCAGCAAATCCACTCAACTATGGTTCAGAGCAAGGTGTTCCAACTCTGCTCAGCAGAGAGCAAAAGGTTTGATGCAGTTGACTGGGGAAGGAAGGGTTCTGTAACACCAAACTCAATCACAGTAATTCTGCTTTTACTTTGTTTTACATTTTAAACTTTTCAAATGTGGTTTACTTTTTTATTTTTTTTTCAAGTCTTCTGGTTAAAAAAAAACAGTTGAGATGCACACATATGGAAAAGGCTGTGAGTTGAACAAGTGACTCAATATTTGGGTACCCAAGATTATGGATATAATCTTGGATATATAACCATAACTACATAGACATAAAATCTATGATGGGATATATACTCTCTAGACATAATGTTTTATTATACAGATGAATATGTATCTATGACATACAAACCCTCAGCTTACTTTTAAATATGTTCTATGTGCCACTGGTTGCATATAGAGTCCCTTCTTGAATACTTGTTTGTCAAACATGACATATGATACAAAAATCACAATGAATAAAATCTTTAAAAAAAAAGAAGAAAGAAAAGCAATCAAGTTTCTCCCAAAATCAAAATTCCCTTCAGTGAAACTGGGGGGGGGGACTAATTACAATGCAGACAGTTTTGAAAAATGAGATAAATTATCCACAACAGTTTGCAACGTCCAAGTTTTCTCTCCCTTTCAGTTATAGACAGAGTGCCCACAAGCTCAACTTATTCACACATTTTAAGTGTAGGAGCACCCTGTGACTCTCATCAGGTCTTATTGGCTAGTTAAATCCTCGAAAAACCCTCTAATTATGAGCATGGGAGAGTGATAGGTATGTCGTCACTGGTTTATCTCAAAGGAGAGTATCATTGTGACTTGAGATAATGTTTTAAAGTGGCCTAAGCTACTTTCTTTTATTAACAAGAACTACATACAAAAACACATCACATTGAGATGATTAGCTTTGTTAATGAATGCATAATAATGATGAAAGGAAGAGGGCAGTTGAGATAGAGTGTCTGTGGAATTTGATTTATTTGACTAGTTGTTTAACAATCCTGAAAGTTTAGCATGGCAAATAAAAAAACTCATTTTACAACTGCCACAAAGTAACTGCATTGGTTAGAAAAACATTCATGAACTGCCCTGAGTTCTAGTTATTCATCTACCATTCAGTGACTCTGGCACCTTAGGAAATTCATTTAATCCTCTGAGAGATTAATTCCATCTTCTGAATAATGAGCTCATAGTACTTGTCCTCTTTGATTTTGCACAATTGTTGCTGTGTTATATCCCATTCCAAAATTTACTGGCTTCACGCAGCCATTTTATAAACAACCATGGCTTGGCTGGGCCATCTTCTCATCTCTGATTAGCTAAAGAAAGTCTTGGAGCTGGATTACCTAGAATGCCTTGGGCATATGTCTCCATATGTCAGTGACATACCTCACTCCTCTCTTCCTGCCCTGTCAATACTTTGCAGGCTCTTTCACACACTCCTCTTTGATGTTCTTGACTTTCTAAGGACAACAAGTTTAAATTCTGATGCTTACTATGCACAGCACTCATTCTGTTTGTTTGCTTTACTTTTATACTTCATACCCCTACTGATAAGTCCAGAACAACTGACATCATCAAGGACACTGGTGTTCTGGGGAACACAGTGATTCTGCTTAAGTTTGCTAATGTCTCAGAGAACAAAACAAATCACACCCACATTAAAGAAATAAACAACTAGCTTTACTTTCTCCATGGAAGTAGAGCAACTTCATATAAAAGGGCTTGGAAAAAAATGATGAGCAATTTTCCAGTCTACTGTAAGAGACAAATACAATATTTAGAAGAAAAAAAACACCACTTCATGTGAGAACCAGTGTAAACTTGATAGAAAGCCCAAGTGTGCTAGAAAGGAAATGTCCTCTCCAACATCTTTTGAGGATCCCATGAGAAAGTACTGTGTGCTAATTAAGGATCAAGAAGGTTCTCATCTCTGCAAATGATTTCCTTTCTTCTGTTCCAGCCCACATAAATGCTTTTCTGTCCTGGGAGACACCTTTGTCACACTGAGCCATGAATTTTTCCACCAAAATAGCATGTCTGTTGGACATAGCCATGTTTTTTTTCCAGGTCTTTCTAGCTAGCACTGACTCTACAAGTACACTGATACTTTGGTTCCCACAAATGCAGCACTTATCAATAGGTAAGTGTTTACCAAATTAGTATTGTTTGTTAGGTGAGTCCTTAATTTGAATTCTGGATATCTTCTGTGTCCCGGCATTCTTTTCCTAGTGAAACAATTGTTTCATTTGCCATTAAGACTTTCACAAGTTCCCAGCCTAGAATTTTAGGAAGATAAACAAGAGGGCAAACCAAAGACACAAGACACCAATAGTAAGATGCACCATTGAAGAATTCCTCCATGCATAGGGGATTTACTCAATGATCTTGAGATCTTATTTCCATGGGATGAGATCATTCTTCAGGATACCATTCAAATAAACTTGAGCTGGATTCTCTGGTCTATAAAGCACAGCATTTTATGAAGAGAGGCTCTGATGGGGAGATAGATGTGTGTGAGCCCAGTCATAGGCTGGGATCTATGCTTATTGTGATCTTGGGCAAACTATGAGCCCTTCTAATACTCTGACACTTCCTCTATGTAAGAGGGAAAAGAAACATGGATATATGTTCAAATGATCATGACAGTGATGTCCCATAGTCCTGTAAATGCCTAGAACAACGTCATGAGATGGTAAATGTCCATCTGTACTGTCAACATCATCTTACTGCTGAGATATCCCGTGGGAGATACAGACAAATGTATATGATTTCAGTCTTTGCCTGCAGCCCTCATTCCCTGCTCTGAAGCCAAAAGGCAAGCTTTCCTTAATGATTCTAGGTCTCCGGGTCATGGCTGAGTATCTATCTCTTTCTGCCTCTTTGCTGAAAGTCCATTTGTAAGGGGGGGGATATGAGTGTTGAAGTAGCTCGGTGCATCTAGATAATTCATTTTTGTCTGAATGTTTCCCAGCCTATGATAAAAGTGTTGGTAATAATGAATATAAAAAGTAGCATTTATAAAGAATGTGAGTATATATGTATATATTTGTAGGTGGTTTTAAAAGTCTGTGTAAGTAAACTCCTGAATCAGGATGTGTCTGTGCTGGGGACAAAAGCTGTCTTGTGCAAGTCTTGTTAGGAGGATGACTGGTGGAGAGCCAGATTCAGATTATCACAAATGGCTACAGAGGGAGGCTGAAAATCAGGCCTCCTGTCCACTCAGCAGTTCTTGGCTCTGGCCCCATCTCCACTATCTAATGCCATTCCTGCATTAGATGCTGCAAACACAATTGACTTCTATTACTTACAAAGCCAACCACTTTACTTCATTTAAACATTTAGGATGGACTTCAGAGATTTTTGACGTGCTGGACAGACAGTATAACCTGCTCCAGCCAGCTCATCCCTTTCTCATTCATTACGTATCATAACAGATGAAGAATATTTCTTTCTCCTTTCTATATTCAGTGTCCAATCACCATTAGCAGATATTTTAAAGGTTTCTATATCTATGTTTGAACGGTTCACTTCCTAAAATATTCCTTTCTAGATCTGTATCATTTGATACATATTCAATGTTTTATCACTATGGTAAATGTGGGAGTTGAAAGCTCACATATCAAAGTAAACTTCAAGCTTCCTACAGTCTACCATGTGGAATATAAAGGCAAAGATGTGGGACAGACATAATGACACTACTGCCATTTTAATTACAAAAACTATGGTTCAGGCACTCAGACAGGAAAGTAAAAGATTAATCCTAAAGAAACTTAGCTGCTTGGCAGGGGAAGGGGGTAGATACTGTAGGCAGAAAAATAGCATAGAAGAGACATACAAATTGAATTTAGGAAAACCTTTGGTTAAATTCCATGAGGTCTTACTTGACCTTAGAAAAACTGCTTTGTCTTATATAAAGGCAGGCAGCTTCACCCTCTATGAAGCAGAGCTAATTGAGCTTCCTGAAATTATGGCAGAGATCAAATAGCTCATAATTGATAGGACTATGACTCATAATGAAATTTATTTCATAGTGTCTGTTAGAAACAGTTTGTATGGCTAGGACTGCAGGAGAGACTGATAACAAAGAACCAAGGTGAGGATTTATCCTGTGGACAAAAAGTCCCTGTGGACAGGCTATAATGACAAGCCAAGATGTGATGTCAGAAATAGTGGGGTTAACAATGCCCCAAGGATATAGATGGACCCAAAGAAAGTAGATTACAAAAACATAGGAATATAAAGTAAGCCCATCCTTGACTGAAAGGAAATTTTTCTAAATATAAACTTTTAGTTTGTATTTACAAAGATCTTTCTGATAAAAAAAAAACAGGCAGGACTCTAACCAAACACACTAAAGGCCCTAAGGATGTTTGGTTTAGAATAAGGCATTGTTTGATAAAGTTAGCTGGGAATGATAATTCCATGTTAGATCTTTGTTATAAATACTTAATGTTTTTATTTCTTTTTTTAAAGAACAGAAGCTGTCAAAGGCAGGCTATTCAACAGCTACTGACAGCTGCCAACCCTCTTACCCTACCCCCAATCAAACACCCCCATTTTCACCCCACCCCACCCTGCCACTAAGCTCCTCAGGAGTAGAATCAGACCACTGTTTCAGGATGGGTAGGGACAGAGGCAGGATCAGAACCTATCTGCATGGTTCTATAACTGTGAAGCATATTTCTGCCTCTTTTGCTCTTGCTGTCCCAAATAACAGCAAAAATAAAACAAACACCTGCCATTTTCTTGAAAACCCACAGAGATGTCCGTCAAGCAGCTAAAGCAGTGATTCCTGTATCTGTCATCATGATAACAGTGGCTACTCTCAACTCTGAAAACACCGTGAGCAGACTCTGATCCAGCCAGTGATGCCTGGGTAAGACTTCATTCCTGCCCCAGAAATGCAGAGACTGCCACAGCTGTCATGGCTGCTTTTTCTTGGAGAGAACTTGCTTCCATGGCAACCATACTTGACACCCCACCTGGGATTTGGGAGCTTTCATTTTGGCCATAACAACTTCATCTGACTCCCAGAGGGCCCTTCTGACAGCCACTCCAGACATCCCTGCATCTGTCCTAGATGGGGTCTAGGAGAAGCACAGCCTCCTACCACTCCTGCCATGACAAATCAGGCTGGCAGTCCCATTGCACCTGCAGAACTATGGGAAAAGATTAGTGTTAGCAGAAGGTAGGCTGGGCATATGTGTGACTGATCATATAGGCAACTCTGTTCTCGTTCTCCTGGGGTCAGTCTAGAAAATTTCCTGCTTGGACAGTATCTCCTCTTCTGTAACACAGAGGCCCAGATGAACATTATCTGAATAATCATGCTGCCTCTTTGTGGTCTTTATCTTGGATAGAGCAGGCTAAGAAGGGAGTAAAAGAACAAGCATCTCCTGGGACTGTCATCCCCAGGCACACCAAACAGCAGCCAGAAGGTGGTTAGAGAGTCCCAGAGAGGGTCTCAGAGACTGGAGAGAATTGAGAAGAGTGGGACACAGTGAAAGTAAAGAGCTGAGGTGAGTGGAGATTGTGGAGGGTGAGAGGCTGGATTCACTTCCAGGTGAGTTGCTCTTTAGTCAACTTACAATTTCTATGTGGGAGGAGCAAAGGAAGCCTCAAGATACTACCACATTTCTTTCTTCGTCATGCTGCATTTTCCGTGGAGAATTTTTGAGGTTTCATCTTAAAATTCTGCAGTGTCTTTTTTAAATGTCTGCATTTTTCTTTTCCATCTTGGAAGAAATGACTTATACAGCAACATAAACGTCACAAGAAAAGGACAGTTTCAGCCTTGTCATTTCTGTATCCTGACTAAACAAAACGATTTCAAGAATAAACATGCCTCTACATTTTCTCCTTTACCTTCGAAAAAGGGTCACCTGTAATTCTAGCTACTCAAGAGGCTGAGATCTGAGGATAACAGTTCAAAGCCAGCCCCAGCAGAAAAGTCTATGAGACTCTTATTTCCAATTAACGACCAGAAAACTGGAAATAGAAGTGTGGCTCAAAGTGGTAGAGCACTAGCTTTGAGCAAAAAAGGCTCAGTGACAGCACCCAGGCCATGAATTCAAGTCCCATGACCCATAAAAAATAAAATAAATACAATAAAAATTTTCCAGTGGGAGAAACAAAGTTTGTCTCAACGTTTTTAAAGGGTACACCTTTCCAGTATCCTTATTAAGATTAATAATGGCACTGGGTATCCACATGCAGTGGTAGACAGAATTCAAATACTATCTCATGAGAACAGTTCCCTACACAATCCCCCCTCAGCCCAAGGCCACTCCTTATCCCAGGAACATCTGTGTGCACACACAATACTGAGTACTTGGTACTCAGTCTGTTGGTGCTCCTAAATGCAGCCCCCAAAGACAATCATAGTCTTTCTATCAATTACTACTCTTGAACTCCTACCATATGGCAGCCCTTGTGCTAAGCGCTGAGAATTACAACAATCCAAATACAATTGCTGCAACAATTGAACTCCCTGCTTTGGTTGCATGATTCACTACTTCGGGGCTATGTTCCAGGGTTACTCTTACCTAGTACCTTTGAAAAGGTCCTCCATGTAATCCCTTTCCACCCACTTTTCTTCAAAACTCTATTATCTCCAAAGAACCTAAATCAGAACCAATGGACCCTTGGACAGTCTTCTCCTATGGATGGGTTTAAGATGTCAGAAAACCATCTTCCCTGATACACCACCTCCACGGCAATAACTACCCAGTTTATCTTCTTTTGCTGGTGATGACCTGAAGCCAAGAGGGTTCAGTTAAGGACCCAGGCTGAGCCTCCCACAGGAACAGCTGGATTCTGAAGCCCCCTCTGCTGCCACAGCCCTCAACCAACTCCTGATAGATGAGGTGTTACACCAGATCTACAGCCTTCCAAGGAAGGTGGCTCAGGAGTTCTTCCATCAGCGATGCCACTGGCTTAGGCTGCTCTTTATCCAGCACCTCAGGAAGAGGCTGCTTTTCTTTCCCCTTTGTTTGAAATGGCCCCGTGATCCAAAAAAAAAAAAAATGCTCACAATGCGAAATTGCTGCTGTGTGGGAGGGAGAGACAACCAAGCTAGAGGAGGAGGGCAGTGGGAGGAGGGAAGGCCTGACTGCCCCAGCCAGGCCACTCCAAGCAATCCTAATTAGCAGGCTGGCAGAGCAGCCCTCCACAGGAAGCTGGGATCATTAGCACCGGCACTTGCACACGGACTGCAATATGTGGCCACGGCTGCCATACTGGCACCATGCAGACCCTGTTCCTGGCTGCCAGATCCGAACAGATGTCCAAAGATAGCATTTGTGTTTGTGTTTTGTGTTTTTGTGTTTAAAGGAGGATGATTTAAAAAAAAAAAAAGCATGACATGACCTCGTGCTGCAGATTTCTATGCCAAGATAAAGATCTGAGATAGGTCAAGGAAGCAAGACATGTCAGGGAAGACTTAAACGGTCCTTGTCTGAGTTCTTGGGATGAAAAACTAGAGAGGAACTATCAATAAAGAGCTGGACTGCTCCACTGGGATTGAAAATGTTGACTAAAAGATTCTTCCCAATATTGCTTTACCAGAAGCAGTGGAAATACTCAAAATCTACACATCCCTGAGCTCATGAAGATGTCAGATTTACCTCTGCCTTTCTCTCAAATCTGTCCATGTTGCTCTGTATCCACTTCTGGGACCCTAATAACCTGAGCCACTTGTAACATTCAGCTCGGTGAGTTAACAAACAAGACTTCCTGAGGCTGCATTACAAGAGCACGCCCTGTGCCACACACAAGGACATAGCATAGGCTACATGGGCGCAACACACTGGAGTGTTGCACAGAATGCCTTCCCCTTACTTTAGGAAAGGCAAAAGTGGTTCCTTTAGCTAACTAAAGCAAGATATAGAAAAGAAATTTGTTAAATTATATATTTCAGAAATACTGGAACTAGATTCAAAATTTCAATGTAGGCTTCCTGAATTCTACTTGTAGACCTCCATGCACATAGGAATCATATTGATTAACAATAATTAACTAATTATTTTTTTTAAACCTGGGACATGGACCATAGAGAAATTTCCAGAAGATTAATGGATTTCTTTTAAATACAGTAATAATGTTGAGGCACTATGAAGCATGATCATTGTATCTATCTAATATTAAAATTCAATACATTTCAAGTAGTAAATTCATCCAGAAATTCCAGCCACCCAATTTGGCACAAAAAAAATAAAGGTATACACCTTCTATTTGGCGATTGGCCTTGAAACTGAGTACTCATGATAGTAAAACATTTAATTAAAATTTCATTTGTCCAGATGTTTGACCATACAATGCCAACAACTGGTTTGACTAATGTTTTAAATTTAATTGACCAGATGTTTTTAGTGGTAGGTGTCTTAATGTGTAGGAGAAGTGTTGGTGGAATCAAGTCAAAATTCCCCCAAAACAACTAGACCCACTTGGAAATAGTAACATAAATGTTGTCACTACAATTAAGCAGAGTTGGTGAGACATTCCCAAACTCACCATCATGGCCCATGAGGAAAATGTGCTGTTCCATTGGCTGGACTCAGAGAAAATGGATGGCCTGTGTTTTAAATAGGATTCTTCCAGAACATGCCTGAAAATCAGAACTCAAGGGAAAAATTTGAAGGTAAGCAACAAACCAAACATAACTAAGTAAAAGTTTTCAAATAGTGGAAAGTGAATAGGTTTAGAGACACAATTCTCAGATTCAATGCCAGGTATATCACTTGCTTCTACAATAAGAACAATAATGACCACTTATACTGAGGACTTACTCCCTGCTCAGTGCTTTACATTGATCTGTTTAATTTGTACTTTTTTTTGCAGATTAGAAAGTCAAGAGACTTAAGCATTAAGTAACATGTACAAAGTTAACATAGCTGAGAAGCTGCTAATGTAAGGTTAATTTCAAGCACCCTGGATCAGAGTTAGAGGTATCTATTGACAACTATTTATCCTTCTGTTGCATGTGATCTGGGGCTTGTTAGAACCTCAGTTTCCTATCTCCAACTAAAATCTCTGTCTTAGCCAGAGCTACAGCTAGACAATGGAATAGTGTTTAAATAGCACTCCGTGCTTTAAGGTGAGTAGCACCCATAAGTGTTCGGTACTATACCCAGAAAAGAGTTGCTTTTAAATTCTCTCCAAGCAAACAAATGAGGTCCAGTGGATTTCCCAATCATACAAAAGTTCCCAGGTATCTAATATTGTGATAGATTAGGTCAAGTACCATCTTATCATCACTTTCTTTGGCATCTCACCACCCATCCCACTAACCTTGGGTTTCAACAGCCACCTGCATGGCTCACATTGGTTTGGAGATCCTAGGATTCACTGTCACAGAATGTCTAGATAGAAGCCAAGCTGAAACACACATCAGGGTGAGAACCCAAGCCAAGGTTCCTCAGAAAATTCATAGATATAAGGCATTAAGATCCAGGTGAATTTCTAAAGGGAAAGCCAAAGGCAGCCATACTCTGATGTTCAGACAGGCCCTCTCCTACCGGTCATCTTCCAGACTCACTTGTTTTTTCCTCCACTACCTGAATCCTTAGTAAGTTACTGCCTTGTGCAAGTTGGAGAGACACATCAGTAGTGAATTAGACAAATGCACATTTCTTTACATTCCAGAGGGTAGTGCAAGCAATGTGTGGATTTTTTGTTGAAATCCACTAAAATGATGCAAAGCACAGCAAGGATTTTGTCTTTTTCTAAAATAAATCATCCTGTCCCACAGGGCTGCCATAAAGGAGGTTAAATGATATAGGCTAGAGCAATGTAGAAATGCAATTATTTCAAAGAGAATGAGTGGCTCAGTAAGACCAAGGAATGGAGAGGGTATACAGACATGTCAACAGGAGCAGATGGTCAAGGAGAAAGAGACAGTTTCTTCCAGAACACCCAACATTTGACCAGGGGAGATCTAGATTTCAAAGCTACTCTAATCTATTCTTGTGGGAGATTTGGAGCCAAAGAAGGCCTAGAGCTACCACGCAGTTCCATGCTCTTGACAAAGAGCTTCCATGTTGGGATGATGGTGGAGGGTAGAGGGTTCTCTCTCCCTTGCCACCTGATTCTGGAACAACTCACATCAAGAACTGGACTCTGAATCCCCAT
This sequence comes from Megascapheus bottae, assembly GCF_031878675.1. Classification (NCBI taxonomy): domain Eukaryota; kingdom Metazoa; phylum Chordata; class Mammalia; order Rodentia; family Geomyidae; genus Megascapheus; species Megascapheus bottae. The sequence goes on along the minus strand of NC_143526.1, from coordinate 34,150,734 downwards.
CACAGTCTGGCGTACCTCCTTTCCTGTAAAGCCAGTCATTCAGAGACTCTCCGGGGATCTCATGGACAATTACCCTATTAGTTATCTCTGGGACAGAGGATACTTTTTCGAAATCTTTATAGCCTTTCTCAGTATTCTTGTCCTAGTGATGCACTGTCTTTGCTTAAGTTATATAGGTGTCTTTCAGTGAACAGAGCTCTCAAGTCATTATCATGAACTCCTCTCTCAAGGGAAATAAGCTGACTTCAATATTAGCCAGTGGATTGTTTCATGTTTTTCTAAAAGAATTTTGGGTTACATTTGATTAGTGTCCAGCTTATCACATGCATGGCTGATCTTGTCATCTGCTTTTGAAAGATATTTTTTTTCTATCTTTACAGGGTAAGTTCTCTCTGAATCAGATACTTGGTGAAATTTATTCTCCTTTTGATGCAATTCTGAGAAACTTAAAATTTCCAGTAGAGCTCGCTGTGTGTGTGTGTGTGCGCGCGCGTGTGTGCGTGCATGTACACATGTGTGCACGGGTGTCTGACTACAGTAAAGGTTTACCATTTTAGAGACTTTTCATATGATTTTTAAGTACATCAATTAATTTTCTTCAGTTAAGAGTATACATTACATGTCTTTATTCCTCTTCTGATTTTTAAGTAGTTGTACAAACAGGTCACAGTTGAATGTCAGATGATAAGTACAGTGCATCTTGATCAATACCACTCCTTCCACTCTTCCTCCCCATTTTCCCACTTTTATCCTTACCTTCAAGTCTTTGTTTCTTTTTTTTCTTTAGAATGTTTAAACAAGTTTTCTTAACTCACTTATGTCACTTGATACTGTGGTCAAATTTTTTTCTCACATTTTTATTGGCATCAATTAGTGAATTACTTTTTTTTTCTTTTTGCCAGTCCTGAGGCTTGAACTCAAGGCCTGGGAACTGTCCTTGGGCTTTCTCAAGGCTAGCTCTCTACCATTTGAGCCACAGTACCACTTCTGACTTTTTCTGGGTATGTGGTATGGAGGAATTGAACCCAGGGCATCATGCATGCTAGCTAAGCACTCTACCATCAGGCCACACTCCCAGCCTGGGTGGCTCATTTTGACATGTCCATATATCCATACAAGGCACCTCGATCCAAGCCCGCACTCCATCACTCTCCCTTATCTTTCTTAACAAGCTTTACAAGATCTATTTCACATATGGACATAGAGTTCTTGTGTATCTGATCTCCATGTTGTGGCTCTTGCCACTCCTGCTACTTCTCCCAAAGATAGCACCCAATCACCCTTCTACTGCAGGTGTCCACCCAGAAACCCAACATTCCTTGGAATTTTCTAAGATTCTTCTCTTCTGTTTAGTGCTTACACATGCTTCCTTTCATTCTTCTAGCTTCTCATTAAAACTGCTTTAGATTACAGATTAAATCTCTCCCTGGAAGATTACAATTGTTCTGTAAACCTCTTTTCAAACTGTCTGAAGCTGTTCTCCCTCCTTCTGATGGGTTTTGAAGGATGCCACAGGGGCAACTACTTGATTTTGGATATACTTGGATTTATCTTGTAATAACTGGGTATTTTATGCCAGAATCCTATGGCTCAAGCCTACAATCCTAGCTACTCAGGAGGCTGCGATGAGAAGGATCAAGATTCAAAGCCAGCCTAGGTAGAAAAGTCTTCAAGAATCTATCTCCAATTAACAAACAAAATACTGAACTAAAGGAATGGCTCATTAGCTCTGAGCGAGCAGGTAGAGCAAAAGCACAAGATCTTAATTCAAGCCCCAGAATCGAATAAATAGAAAGGAAAGAGAGAGTGAGAAAAGGAGAGAGGAAGAAAGAAACTGGCCTTTCTTGTTCCGCTTTTATGTTAGTAAAATACAAACACAGAAGTTACCATGTTAATAATATAATTAAGTATGGATATAAATATACATATTAATTGATATATATCAATTAAATAATTAATTGATCTGTGTTGTAATCATCACCACCATCTGTGCCTGTAATTTTTTATTTTTCTTAAGTAGAAGAATAATGCCCTTCCCTCAGCCCCTGGAAACCAGAAATCTTTTTCTTTCACTCCATGATTTTGACGAATCCGGGATCTCATATGAAGAGAATCAAATGATATTTACCTTCTGTCACTTGCTCACCTTACTTGACAACATCTTCAAGGTTCAACTACATTATTGGATATGTCAGAATTCCCTTCATGTAAGAGATGAATAATTATACTTCATAAATGGACATACCACATGTTTTTTTATCCATTCACCTGTTGCTGGACCCTTGGGTTGGTTCCATCTTTGAGTAAATAATGCAGGTGTTCAAGTATCTAAGTTTCTGCCTCCAAAGTACATACTCAGGAGAGGAATTGCTGTATCACCTTGTCACTTTTTTAATATTTTAAGGATGACATGGTTTTGGAGATATAAACATAAAAATCTATGAAAAATCTATGTCTGTATGCTCTATAAACATAATGCAATATTATATAGACTGATATGTATCTATGACATACAAACCCCTCAGCTTAATTTCAACTATGTTCTAAAATCTATGTGCCAATGATTGCGTATAGAGCTTCCCTTCTTAATTACTTATTTGTTAAACATGACATTTGAAATATGATGTAAAAATCAGTCTTAATAAAATCTTTCAAAACTACTTGAAGGAATCTTCAAGTGTAACATTTCGTATTCCCCTCAATGGTGTCTCCAAATTTTCTGTAGCATCACTAACATTTGCTATTTTGTTGCTCTGAAAAGAAGCAATCCTAGTAGATGGTCAGTGCTTTCTCTCTGTAGTTTTAGTTGTCATTTCCTAAAAGTGTTAGTAATATCAATCAGCTTTTTATTCATGTACCTTCTTTACAGAGCTTTCTGTTAAAGTTTTTTTGTTTTATTTAGTTTTTGCCAGTCTCTGGACTTGAACTCAGGGGCTGGGAGCTGTCCCTAAGCTTCTTTTGCTCATTTTACCAGTTGAGTCACAGCTCCACTTCTGGCATTTTGGGGTAGTTATAGAGATAAGATTTTCATGGACTTTCTTACCAAGGCTGACTAAACTATGATCCTCAAATCTCAGCCTCTTGAGTAGCTAGGATTACAGGCATGAGCCACTGGCACCTGGCTCAAGTTCATTCTTTGCAATAGTGAAAGACAATTTTTTTGCCAGTCCTGGGCTTGGGGTCAGGGCATGAGCACTGTCCTTGGGTTTTCTCAAGGCTAGAGCTCTACCACTTGAGCCACAGCACCACTTCTGGCTTTTTGTTATGTATGTGGTACACCAAGGAATCGAACCCGGGCCTTCATGTGTGTGAGGGCAAGTACTCTACAAATAGGCCAAACTCCTACCTGTGAAAGACAATTTTTAAATGATATTTTTTATTATCTTTAAGTAGTTGTACAAAGGAGTCACCATTCAACAAAGCAGATTATGAATGTAATGCATCTTGATCAATGTCACCCCCTTTAACATTCTCACCACCCCCATTAACATTCTGTTCCAACCCCATCTCTGACATCAGTTTCCTTAATTTCATAGGATATACACTGAACTTTACCGCTGCATTCTCATGCCCCCTTCCTCTCATCATTTGACCACCCTTGTCCTCTTGGCCTTATCTTCAGATTGCATATGCCAGTTTTCTGGTATTTATTTGGTTGGACTGTGAGCTAGTCTTTCTAAGGAATTATACCATTTGAATTCTTCCCTGAAAATACCATATTTTGGTTGATACATTTGTGTACAGTTGCATCCAACTGTGAGGTGCTTACTTAAATTAGTTCTAGCTTCCTCATATGGAAGAAAACATCTCTCTCTCTCTCTCTCTCTCTCTCTCTCTCTCTCTCTCTCTCTCTCTCTCTCTCTCTCTCTCTCACTCTCTCTCTCTCTCTCTCTCCATGTAGCCTTAGTTGCTATAGTTATGTAAGTCTTGGAAATACTTATGCCAATCTTATTCTTACAAGATAGCCTTAATTTTCCTATCATTCCACATGAAGTCTAAAATTATCTTCTCCATATTTACAAAAAATTCTGATTTTTTAAACAATTTTATTAAAAATCCTTTGCCATTTGGGGAAGAATTGACTTACTGGCTCAGTTGAGTTTTCTATGTCATAAACATAATCTGCAATTCCATTTCTTTTTATCTTTTGTTTAAAAAATGGACAACATTGTACAGCTTTCTGCATAAATATTTTAGGTTTTGTTACAGTAACACCTTACGATGTCAGTTTTTTTGGATGCTTTCAATAGTACTTTAAAATATGTCTTTCCTTTATCCATGGTCAGTTAATACACACAAATACAATTAGATTTTGGATTTTAAGCTACTGACTAACTATTCTGACTGCTTTCTAGATGGTTTTCCCTGTCCAGTGTTCACAAATTTAATTTTGATGTATCTAGGCCTAGATTTCCTTGGTCTTTTTCTATTTGAAAAATTTGAGGCATTTTAAGCCATTACTTATGGGCCTATCAAAGGTTTTGTTACAGTTACTTAACTCTCAGAGGCACTGTTCAATTATGTCTGTTCAATTATATCTACTCAATTGTGTGTTGTTCAGGTTGAGCATGTCTCAATTGTTCTGAATTCAAGTTTACCGGTTCTTTCCTCCGTTCCTTCAACTTCACTATTGAACCATGCACTGGGCTTTTTATGTTGGTCTTGTACTTTTGCAGCTCTAAAATCTCTTCTGACTGTCTTTTCTATTGTTTGTGTTCACTGAAGCTTTCTTTTCTGAGGCCGTGTGTGTGTGTGTGTGTGTGTGTGTGTGTGTGTGTTCCATTCCATTTATTTTCAGCACATTTACATTTGCTGTGGAAACATTTTTAGCATAGATCATTTCAAACCTTTATTAGATATTTCTAACACAACTACACCCTTGGCATTTGAAGCCCTTTAGAAATCTGTGCCCATTGATATTTCTAGGCCCCAACACCCCAGCACTGCAGTGTGGAAACATGAAGCACACATGGGTCTCAAAGGAAGACACTAGCGTGTCACTTCTCAAGTCCTGAGGTCCTGAGAAGTCTGCCTGATTCTCCCCTTCTCCTTTCAACATAATACTGTGTTTGTTTGATTCATATTACTAGGACATTTTAGTTGATCTTAGTTAAAAGAACATGGAAATAGACACAGATTCCATCTTTCCAGGCCAGAGGTACCAAGGAACTAATACTCCAAAAGTAGCCATTGGCAGACAGAGCTTTCTGTTCATAAATATTCTGTCCATCACTGGTTGGGCATCCCACAATCCTCATTCCTGGGGTGCATCAAGGCATGAATTATGCAGCCTTCCTGAGACTTGAATGCAAATGACTGAGCTTCCCATATTGACTGCTTTCTTCCTTCTCTTCCCTTTTCACTTCCCCATTCTCCTATTGCTAATACCCAGATTATCTGTCTCCCCCTGTCCCTCAGCCCCTCTTCCCTGTCAAAGTGTCTCTCACCTCCTTCCACTTGTCTCAAGATTTGTTCTGGAAGAACACACACTTAAGTCTAAGTAGAGAAAGATGGCAAAACCGAATATCCCTGTGGGGAGAGTTAAGGGAAGGCCTAGGTAAAGGAGAAAGAGAACAGCCTACAAGTATTTGTAAGGCTTCATGCATTAAGTAAACAGTAATCAGTCTCTTCTCATATTTCCCCTAAGAATTTCAGACCCAGGACTCTTTGTATTGCTGTGTCCTTACTTAACATCTGCACTGCCAACAACTCCCCACTCAGCACTGTCTGCAGACCTCATTAGGGAGCTGCACATTCCCTTCCCATCCTCCCACTGTGCACATGCTCTGTGTGAGCAAACAAAGCCAAGGTAGGAGCTTTCCACCTCCCTCCCAATAACCTGGGCTTGGCCCTGGGGGCGGGGGCCGTGGCGCTGGAGGCATCTATAAGAGCTGTGGTTGACTTTTTAATAAACATTAATGTGGAGGAGGAGATGGGCTCGAGCAAAATTTGCTTCAAATTAGAGCTGGCAAAGCAGAATCCAGTTATCCACGGGAAAGAGCAACTTGTGAGCAGGCCAAGATTATCACGCCATCATAAATCAGGGGGAAAGAAAAACACGCCTTCCCTCTTCTCCACCCTCCTCCTTCTCCTCCTCCACCTCCTTCTCCTCCTCCTCCTCACCCTAATGGTTTCCAGCCCCAACCATGGAATGTTGTGTTTAAGGAAAAAGTTGTTGGACATAATTAGTAATTCTATTATAGTAATATATCTTTATCTAAATAAACACAACCTGCTTTCCCTCCCTGAGAAATTATGTGGTGGGGATGGGGGAGGAGAGGATCAGGCTTGGGGCCCTGCATGAGTTTGTCCAGTTTCATAAGAGTGGGGTTTGCTTTCTCAGAGCCTTCCATAGAAAAAGTGGGCTGATAAAGACATGCACTATCAGACGTTGAGTCATCACAGCTGCAGTGCTGACCACTGACAAATCCTCAATGCACAGGATCCTGGGTACTGGTCCTTACAAATATGTCTTCCCCCACCCCCAGGAGAGGGATCTTAAAGGGTTCATGAGAACAAAGACTAACTCTAGGCAAGAAGCTGTTCACAGCAGGTAGGATAGGAAGGAGGGGATGATGAGAGATCCAACAACCCCACACAACTGGGTGGACACTCAAAGAAACATAGCTCAATGGTTTCCCTCATTTGTCATAATTAGTATAAACCTTGGACTCTCCTAGCAGAGGTTTACAATGGGGCAAAACCTAGATACATAAGTCAATATAGGGAGAAATGAAAGGATCTCCAGGATATAGAAATAAGAACTATATAATGTGTGTAATGCACTGTTATTTCTCATCTTTTTTGTTGTCCCTTGGTTATCTCATATTGTTACAGTAACTTACCTTGTTATCTGATATATTGTATATATGTTTATTTGAAATAGGATAGGGAAGGGGGAAACAAGATGAGGGAAGGGGAAAAGGGAGGGAAATGAGGACAAAAACATGAGAAAGGGTAGCAATGTTTGTGAAGTAATGCACCTTCTATCTGGTGAATATAATGTAACCCTTCTATTAATTACAATAAAAATATATTAAAAAACAACTGCATAGGTGGAATGTGTAGTGCAAAATCATTTTCATACAGTAAGATTTTATCAACTCATGTGCCAGCCTCTGTCACTGCTTCTGAAGTCTCTTTACTGGCAAAAGGCAGACAGAACTTCTGTGTACACATCAGAGAAACTGAGACATCAGTTACAATGAATCCACCTCTGAGAGCAAGATTAGTCAGTCCACTTCTCTCTGGCTACTTCCTCCACTTGGCATTTCCTCTCTAATTTTCCCATGGGCAGTAGACAGCACATACGAGATTGTATCAGTTAGTCAATGCTTGATTCAACCTAGAGATTCCACAAAATAAAGTCACAATATGACCATCACATGATATAATTTTGTTTTGTCTCCTTACCATTTGTAAAAATCATCTCTAAATAGGTATACGGGGGAGTTGCGAAAGTTATTTATAAATAAATGATGCATCTTGACCAGTGTCACCCTCTTAAACATTCTCACCTTGCTTGCCTTCCTTTTGCAGTATGTACCATGAACTCCTGACTGCATTCTTCCCTCTTTCCCCCTTCCATTTGCCTACCACTCTCCCCTTAGCCCAGACACCCCACGCAAGTACTCATTTTCTGTCATATTTTTGTTGGGCTTTGACTTTGACTTTCTAATGAATTACAATAGTGAAATTCTCCCTACTTATAGATTTATAGGCAAATTCTAGCTACCACAAATGAAGGAAATCATGCAACCTTTGTTTCTCTGGATCTGACTTATTTCACTGAATATATTTTTTATTAAAGAATTTATTAGCATTGATTTTACATCATATTTCAAATGACATATTTAACAAATGAGTATTCAAGAAGGGAATCTCTATATACAATCACTGGCACTTAGATTTTAGAACATAATTAAAATTAGGCTGAGGGTTTGTATGTCATAGATACATATTAATCTATGTAATAAAACATTATGTCTATAAAGTCATAGATTTTTATGTCTATGTAGTTGTGTTTATATTTCCAATACCATGTCCATAGCATTGGATATGCAAATATTGAGTCCTCGATCTTGTACTGTTTGGATCTAATAACCACAGAATCCCAGGGTCACAACAAATTGGAGAGAGACTCGATAAATGGGACTACCTAAAAATAAAAAGTTTCTGCACAGATAAAGCATAGACACAAAAGTAGAGAGACAGCCAACCAATTAGGAAAATATATTTACCAATAATACATCTGACAAATGCTTAATATCCAGTATCTACAGTGAACTCAAGAAACTAATCCCCCCCCCAAACCAAACAAACCATTCACGAAATGGGCAAGGGAACTAAAGAGAGATTTATCAAAAGAAGAGATTAAAATGGCAGAAAAGCATATGAGAAGATGCTCATAATCCATGGTCATAAAGGAAATGCAAATAAAAACAACCCTAAGATACCACCTTACCCCAACAAGAATGGCCAAGATTTTGAACTCAGACAATGACAGATGCTGGCGGGGTTGTAGAGAAAAAAGAACCCCATTGCACTGCTGGTGGGAATGTAAACTAGTTCAGCCACTCTGGAAAGCAGTGTGGAGGTTTCTTAAAGAACTGAAAATTGACCTTTCCTACTATCCCACCAAACCACTCCTGGGCATCTATCCTGAACATCATAACCCAAGATATGATAAGGGTACCTGCTTAGCTATGTTCCTCTCTGCACTATTCACAATAGCCAGGTGATGGAAACAATCCAGATGCCCTACTGCAGATGAATTGATACAGAAAATGTGATATATATATATATATATATATATACACCCACAATGGAATTCTACATAGCCAACAGACAAGATAAAATAATGGCATTTGCAGGGAAGTGGATGAATCTAGAGCGAATCATGTTGAATGAGACAAGTCAAGACCAAAGGAACAAAAGGCGCATGGTCTCCTTAATATGTTGATATTTTTTCCATGTCTTTCCATTTCCTTATATGGATGGTACAGTCTCATTCTTGCTAATGGATTAGTAAAAGCCCATTATGTATGTATACCCCATGTTGATTATTGCACTATCACAATGACCAAGGTATGTAATCAACCCAGGTGTCTATCCATGATGAAATGGATCAAGAAAATGTGATATATACACAGTTAACTATTATTTATTCATGATAAAGAAATAAGTCCTGTCATTTGTAGTAATATGAATAAGCTAGAAAACATGTTAAGTGACAGGAGCCAAACATAAAATGATACATACCTTGTGTCCTCATGAAGAGAAAAAATGAACTGATTTGAGAGTAGGAACTAAAATAGTAGTTAGTAGAAGTTGGGAAGGGGACAGAAAGGGGAGAAAAAGAAAAGACGAGCATCTTTATTGTGTTGATCTAAGAACTACACATTATATACACAAACTGAAATACTATCCTGAACCATGTATAGATCCGCACAAATATCATGTGTCAATTAAAATCTAAATAAATAAATGTTTGTTTTATGCATAGAGAGATTTCTTTTTCTATGTCACGAACTCAAGGCAGGTTTGTCTCATAAAATATAGTAATTATGTAGAGGTAAAGTAAAACAATTCTTAGATAAAATAACTGTAGGTGACAGCTTTGCTTCATTCTCCTCCAGTCTCACTTTTATGCAAGAGATTTTCTTTACCTCATTGTACTCAAACTTTATGTATAGATAACTTGAATGCCTGCTGTTTCAGACCTTATGCTTATGCAATGGAATTGCTTATATCAAACAGGCAATACTAAGGATTGAAGTCTGAAGTCCCCTGTCTCCTTCCTGTCTGAGACACAGACAAGGAATGCCTTCGTTGTTCTGGCTACAGCATGGTTTTAAATATGTGGTTATTTGTGTGCCCTCATTTTCAGAGGCAGTTTTTGAGGATGACAAAATCCTCCCTAGCAGCAACCATTCAGGATCAATCATCCAGCTAAGACCTCATCTTGATTACAGTTAAAGACCTTTTAGGAAGTACTAGCGACATTAAGGAGCAGGACATAGCACAAAGGATTTACTGTGTAAGCATCACCATCTCCAGGCCTGAAGAAACAAGAGGGGTAAGAGGCAAACTCCTTGGTTTAGAAGGGGATCTCCTCTTCCATATTTCTACTCACTTTTTCTTTTACTTTCTCACTCCTAAGTAATAATATTAGCCAACATCAGGGGCCATTTTCGACATGCCAGCCATTGTGTTAATGTTCTTTATTGCTTTTTGTTGTTGTTTGTTTGGTGCCAATCTCAGGACTTGAACTCACTGTCTGGTTGCTGTCTCTCAATATTTTTGTATGCTTGTTTGCTTTTATTTTTGCTGAAGGCTAGTAGCATTCTACCATTTAAACCACAACTCTACTTCTGGCTTTTTAGAGGTTAATTGGAGATAGGAGTCTCAAGGACTTTGTTTCTCAGGCTGGCTTTGAACTGTGGTCCTCAGATCTCAGCCTACTGAGTAGCTAGGATTATAGGCAATCAGCCTATAATATGACTTTTTGATCATGAAAACACCATGCAACATGGATTTTCTGTCATCCATTTTAAAGACTGGGAAATGGAGATTCCCAGGAAACAAGTGAAACTGCCTGGAATATACATTGTAAGGTATAGGAATGGATCTTATGCTAGGGCACTAATTGTACCATTTATTTTCCAGCCTTCCAGCTGCTTCCAACAGAATTCTGCTTCTCCAGAGCACCATCTTTTGTTTAAGTTCACCATTCTTTTGTTTAAACTCTTTACTCTGTGGAAGCTCAATAGTAGCAAACATCTGCCACATCTAGACAATGACCTACTCAATAAAGAAATATTATTCTACACATGAATAATAAATTAGGCAGATATAAGTTCGACTTTGTGTTGCCACACTTATCACCTGTGTAAACTCAGATAAGTGTCCTCGCTTATCTCTGGTAAGTGGAGAGACTCAGAGTGCATAAGTGATGCATCCAGATCATACACAGCTGGAGAAAGCTATAATAAGAAAATGTCTCCTGTATTCTGGTTCTGTGGCTCCAACCTGAATGCCATAACCTTGGCTACCCCTAGGCACAGTCACAATTCTCCCTGCACACATGCATAAACCATACACACCTCAGTAAATCACACCTAACCCACTCTACCAGGAGCCATATAATGGGTTGCTAGCAACCAGCTCTCTATTATTCCATGCCTAATGTTTAGCCAAAGGCTCAATCTGGTTTCAGGGCTTTGAGACTATCATTGCTTTTGTTCGGATCTGGTGTGTAACCAAAATACTAGCCTGATGGCAGAAACTTCCTCTCTTCACCCAGTACACATATACCTGGGTACATGTTTACTACCAGCCTCTGAATTTACCATGCCATCACACTAGAAAGTTGAGTTTCCAGGTTTTGCCCCAGAGCAAAAGGGATTATTTTAACTAAAAATACACAATATTGTCCAACTCTTTAAATTTTATAAAAGTATCTCATATCATTTGGTAGTAGAGGACAAAAGCAAAGATTGGACTTATGCTAGGATGAGCCAATGGCTGCAACAAAACACTAAAAGGTGTCAGAAGCCACAGGAAAGATTCTCTCCAGGGACTTTGGAGAGACGATGGCCCTGCAAAAACTTTGATTCCAATCTTCTGGCCTCTTCCTATGAGACAATAAATTACTGTTGTTTTAAACCCTCAGTATGTGAAACTTTGTTATGACAACCCTAAGAACCTAACACACTCAGATGACAACTCAATCCCCTTATATAACCATTAAGTCATTCATGATCTGGCACCGCCATTCCACTTGCATCTCCCAACATTTTTCCACAAAGTATCTACCTAGGTGGCAAGCGTTTTGACTTCCCTAGGAGGTGCCAAAAATCTTGCCCATAGAAGCCTTTTAAAATCCTGGTTTCTTTCTTCCCGTGCTTCTCCCCAAACTTACATTCCACCCTTTCTTCATCTTTCATGTTTTGGTTTAAATAGCCCTCACTCAAAACACATTCCAAATTTTGTTTAATCCATCTACCCTGATTTATTGATTTATTTCATAACATAATACCATAATCTATATTATTTCCTTTCCTTAACTGTTGATCATTTAACTAGCTTACCTCTCCATTGGAATATCTGCCCCAAGAATATACCATCTCTGCTCCCTCCACCCTACCAAGTTCCACAGTCTTGGACAGGGCTGGACATAAAGCATAGTCTAAATGAGTATTTGTCATGTGAATACATACCTTGCAATCAGGGGAAATGTTGAGAGGACCACCACAGAGAGCAGAACAGTACAGTGTGGAATAAATGTCATTATGATGTCATATACTTTAAGGAGATTTCTCATGGGCCATGGAGTAAACAGGTAGACAACTAAAACCAAAGAACCAATCAAGATGGCTGTTTAATATTACAGGTAACCCAGGGCTGGAACAGCAAGGATAGAAAAGAGCAGAGAATGCAAAGGTTGAGCCAACAGAACATGGAAAATGGATTCATGTTAGAGCAGATGCTTTAGGAAGTGGGAAGACAATCCCTATTTTTCCCATCCAGAGTGAGCATACCTGGAAAACACATACCATGTACCTAGGGGGAGATAGGTCTCAAGGAAAAGTCTCTCCCACTTCCTCCAAGTGCATATGAAAATTTTTTCTTTTAGTTAGCTGTGTTTCTGGTAAATTAAATAATTCAAGGTTAACTAGCAAGAGCAGTTACATTTTTAAGGGTTTTCTGCACAAAATGCAAGACATCAGAGTCGATTCTTCTGTATGTCCTCCCTTCAGGGAGGCCTTGGCCATCTGAACCACAAGGGAAACCATTAGGGTTTGGTTAGACAAGTAGAGCCAGCAAGGCCCGGTCCAACTCCTGAGCCAAAACCACTCCATTTAGGACTCTTCAGAGGCCTCGCCCATTCACTGAGCCACGATGAATTTTTAACTCACTATTGATCAGGCAATTTTAAAATCAATTTTAATTAAATGAAAGATTTCTATCAGGATTGCTTCATTCTGGACAGTAAATTGGACCTTGTAATAATACTTACATTGGAATATCTCTCATGCAAGTAACAGAGTCCTTATAAATAAGTAAAAGACCCCTCTCTTTATTTTGCATTTGGGGGAAATCAAGGTCAGAGGTTTTTGCCCAAGGCCTTGCAGTAATGGAAACAACCACTGGGAACTTGAATCATGGGGGTGCCAACATAAAATCCCACTAACACCATTCAGCCTCCAAAACTTCTATCCTTAATACCAGGAATAGAGAAAATAGATGCTTGTCAGTTAGCAGGGAGGGAAAATTGCTAGTATTTAACTGACAGAGATGAAGCAAGTTCACTGAACGGTGTGTATAGGAGATAGTTTATTATCACTAGGCATTTTCCTATTTAGAAACAGTCATGCTTGGTTGGCTTGTAGAAATATTGCCCCAACAGGAAGCGCTCCCACTTAAATCACTCCTTTACATAAAGCAGTGAAGCAACCTCATTTCTTACGGCAAGCTCTTCTTGATCATTGACTTGACTGGATTGAGAGATGCCTAGGAAATTAGTCAAGCATGCTTCTGGTTGTGCCTATGGGAGCATTTCCTGAAATGCACATGGTTGAGCAAGCTGAGTGAGGTGGATCAATTGTGATGTAGGTGGCACCACCCAATAGGCTGGAGGCTCCAATGGAACAAAAATGAATAAGCCAGTTATTACAGGTAAGCTTCATGATTGGAGAGTAGGATTGGGACCCACTGCATATCCTGTGGTCCTCTTTGTTCATTCTCCCAAGTGCATCCACATACTTCTCCATTGAACACTTCAGATTGCATTTCAGGATAAGACCTTTTATCTTATACCTCAGCTGCTGCCTGAGACTTCAGACTTCATCAGATATAATTTATATACAGAAATATCAGCCTGCTTTTAGTACATGGTTCTGCAAAAATAATCAGCACCACCACCATCTAACACTTGCAACTACACCTTTGTATGGCTATACAAAGCCTGTTTGTTGCAGAACATGTATGTTATTTCTGCATAGACAGGATTCTTAGTAAAGTTGCAATCACTGTTCACATGTATGTTGTTACATTAGCATATGCTTTCATTACACTTGGGCAAATATTTAGTAGCAGGGTTCCCAGGTGTCATAAGGTAAAAGCTTTTAAGAAACTGATCACCCTGAGTGATCCCGTTTGCCTTCCCACCAGCAATGTGGAGGAGTTCCAGTTGCTCCTCACATTAGCAGCACTTGACACCTATTTTTTCTTTTCCATTCTGTGCTAAGTGATGCCTGAGATTCTATGATAACAAACGGATGCCACTTACTTCCTTTAGAAGCACTGTCTCTTTGGTAGCCACTAGAAGACAGTCTGCCATTCTTCCTTGATACCAGAATTCAAATATTTTTCCACCACATCCTTCAGAGGAAGTTGACCACATCCCCAATTCCAGTCTATGAGTTATCTAGGCCAGTGAAAATGAATGCTTCAGAAACTTCCCTAAGGATAGGAATTACTTACCGTGGTATTATAGAAAAAGTCCATAGCCAGTCTTCAGCAGCTTCTGACTAAATGAGTTGAGACTGAGGGCCAGAAAGATGTAGATTAGCAACCACTCCAGCAATTCTGCTATCTGGAATGTTAGAGAGCCCAAATCTTCAATAGCAGAATAATTTGCCTTGCCCTACAATCATCTAGGATTGGAAAGAAGAAGGAAAGAGAACACTTTTGTAGAAGAATCCCTAGGATATTCCAACAATTACAGGTTGAGAGGGAAAAGATACAACAAAAGTGTCAAAAGGCTCCTTCAATGAGGTGAGAGTCCTCAAGCCAAATATAAGGAGGATGGAGTGAGGAAACCAGTTCAAGTGCTGTGGTCCAGCAAGAAATGGGAGAACAAAGAATTGTATACTAGATGAGGCAATGTAAAGGTCATAGAAGATCTTGACAAGAGCAGTTTCCTGGAAAGCTAAAGAAGGCAATCAGCACCAATTCAAAAAGGAAGGATAGGAATCAAAGATCAGTACATGCAATACATTTAATGGCTTCTTTTATTTATTTTTGTTTTAAAAGTGAAGCAGAGAGAAAGAGGTTAGGACAGGAGGAGGATTCGGGGCTCAAGAGTGTGATTTTTCTGGTCCTTGGAGATGCTGCAACATGCTAGTGGGAAAGAACCCAGCAGCAAGGGGAAAGCTGTGGTACAGAAGGCAGGACATACATTCACTTGACAGCTGTCCCTGAGGAGGCAAAATAGGCTGGAATCCAAGGTACCAGTGTAGGAAAGATGGATCTAACATGAAAAATCTTTGTATTGTGAAAGCAAGGGAATATATGCCAGCTTGGTGTGAAAGGTCAGTGCAAACTTATTCAATGATGAGCACAAATTTTAGGCAGAAAAGATCAGGAGCTCTATTTTTGTCCTCTTTGATGCTTTTGACACATCCGCATGTCTTGCTATGCTAGTAGAATGTCTCATCTGGCAAAGAGTTACATGCATGGGCTAACGACAAGGCTCTGATGCTCAAAAGCTCACGGTCTTGGGTAACTTCCCAAATTCACAGAGCCTCCCCTCTTACTCTGCAAAATAGAGGTAATTATAGAACCTATTTTAATTAGAAGCTATCACTGTTATGTTACTAAGTGATTTCTTACCCCCTATATCCTCTGACCACATGGTCCACTCAATAGGTTTACATCCCCAGGCATTAGGTATTTAAAAATAATTAGCCAGATTTAAGTCTCACGTGGAGATTCAGAAATACTTATCTAAAATGATTTCTTTCTCTTAAAATGAAAAAAGCTTATAGAAAGGGGTATATTAATAGAGTTATGGACAGAAGACTTCACTCATTGTTTTGAATCCAGTGTTTAATGTAGGTCTAACACCATGATGCACATGCGGCAGCCACACCACACTCTGTTAGTGGATGAGGATTGCCCAACGTAGTTTCTTCTCTGGACACAATCCCAGTCTATGCCCAGTCATGGCCAAGGGGACTCATGTTCCCCATTAAAGAGAAGAATCTCCTTTTCATTATAAACCTAAAGGGGGAATAATTTCAATACTGGACCATTTGCCCCTTGCTCTGGATGAGTGATGGGACAGCTATGGTTATTTTTTGTCTATTCTTTTTGTTTAAGTCTTAATATATTACTATCTCAGACATTATGCAAGCAAAAAAAAAAAGAAAAAGAAAACAAGATACCAAGAGATCTGAACTGTGATCCACTGAGCTCTTGTCTCATGCTCTAAGGATAATTTCTAGAAGAATTGCAGATTTTATCCAAGAATAACTGATTTCTCAAAGCCTTGTAGATTTGAGTCTCAAAAACAGACTCACTGGCCGAGAGTGTGGCCTAGTGGTAGAGTGCTTGGAGAACAAGCATGAAGCTCTGGGTTCAATTCCTTCCACATACACAGAAAGCACCAGAAGTGGTGATGTGGCCCAAGTGGTAGAGCACTAGTCTTAAGAAAGGTCAAGAAAAGTATGCAGGCCCTGTGTTCAAGCTTCAGGACTGGCAAAAATAAAAAAAAGACACATCCATTCTGCAAGTCATCTGGAAACAGACTCAGAAACCTGAAATTTCACGAGATCTCTGGGTCATTACTAAACATATTCAAATTCAAAAACCACTACTTTGAGAAGATGGCACAGGCTGATTAGTGGGTCAGATCCTGCCATTGTTTTATTTTATTGGCTCACAGCTTTACCTACTCCTCTACTTTATGCTAAAATCACATAACTGAGTACTAGTGAGAGGGAGAGCGTAAAGCCTCCCAAACCTAAAGTATATGCTTGGATCTTGACAGGAAAAATAATCACTAATCATTGCTCCACAAAAAAAAACAAAACATGCTGTGTAGCATGAGAATATTCTAAGTGTATTATGGTGAATTGTTATCTTTTCTCTCAAGCTGTATCTTTTAGCTAACAAATGCCAGCATGTATGTAGTAGTGTTATAAACTAGTATTTTGCTATGTGTTGAAAATATGGAAGTCTCTAACCCCATGGAGCCCAGGAAAGATTTACAGATAACATCTTATTTTAAAATCTAAACCATCATTGATTAAAAGCATCATTTTATGCACTAGCAGGGAAAAAATGACTACAACTTGAATCATGATGGTATTTCCTTTGCCTTAGAAATTTTATTTTCTAATTATTAAAAAGCATTTGTAGGCCATTAGGCCTGGAGTTTGGCCTAGAGGTAGAGTGCTTACCTAGCATGCACGTAGGCCCAGGTTTGATTCCTTGGTACCACATACATAGCAAAAGGCCAGAAGTGCTGCTGTGTCTCATGTGGTAGAGCTCTAGCCTTGAGAAAGCCCAAGGACAGTGCTCAGGCCCTGAGCCCAAGCCCAGGACTGCCAAAAAAAAAAGCATTTGTAGATTTATTCTTACTATTCTTGGCAGACATTAAAATTATATGCAATATGACTGGCTAAGAACTCTAGCATCTGAAATATTCTTACAGATTGTTGACACCTGCTCTTGACTTCCCTCCACCACACTCCTCTCATACACTCTGTAAGTTACTTGCATATTATTTGCCTTTTTTTTCCCAGAAAGTATAATAATGAGATTTCAGACCAGGTTCCTACACATACAGGCAATGACAGCTATGCGACAACTGTCACGAGACCAGTGTTTGCAAGAAGCAATCAATCATAGCCTATTTTCAGATATGTTAAATGGCTTTAAAATATGCATTTCATGGAACTGATAAGATATGATATATTGCTTGATGAACAAGAAGTCGAAAGATACAGACGAAGTCCCAAGGAAATGGCATTCTGTACATGAGTGGAGACAGAACTGGCCAGAGGGGTGGGAGGATGACTCCTTTGTGATGGAGATATCTTCCAGCTGTTACCCAGTCCCCGCCTTCTCATTGCAGCATGCTGCATGCACATTAACACTACATTGTCTGAGCCTGAGATAGTATGATTCTTCAGAGAAGAGTCAAGGCCTCATACAGCCCTGAGGTCTAATAGAATGCCTGGGAAGTCATGCATATTGGTCCTTGTTTCTTTTTCTTTTTTTCTTTTTTTTTTGCCAGTCCTGGGGCCTGAGTACTGTTCTTGGGCAATTTCAAGGCTAGAGCTCTACTGCTTGAGCCACAACACCACTTCTGGCTTTTTCTTTGTGTGCAGTACTGAGGAATCAAACCCAGGTCTTCATGCATGCTAGGCAAGCACTCTACCAGTAGGCCAAACTCCCAGCCCCAGTCCTTGTTTCTTAAAGGAATAATCAATGAGACCCACGAAGGGCCCCAAGAGCTCCAGGAATAGTTGGAGGGAAACATATGAGAAGTTGAGCCTCTTTGTGACCTTGATGAAGGCTGGAGGATGCTTAAGAGATGGATACAGAAATTTAAAGGAAAGGCTTGAGTCAGTGCATAGCAGGGTATGACTGCTCCTGAATTTTGTTTTCTGGCTACTCCCCAATTCCACAAGGCTTTCAGGAAATCTGATTTTACTTGCTCAGTGTCCCTATGTCAGAGAAGCCATCCTTCCACCTTTCAAATGATTCTATTGGGGCCTACCATAAGCCTTACCTTTTACTTTTACATTTCTGTTTTCCCTGAAGGATTCCAAGAGTAGTCATAATGGCACCAAGCTGGGGGACTACGATACTTTTAGGGACCTCTACAAATGCTTTGTTTTGAAGAGTATCAGAAAATAAGTATGTATATAGTTTTATATATATATAACACATATTACATATATTATATATAATATTTATATAATATACATAACCCATCCTGTTTTTCATTCATCTTTATATCAATATATTCATCAAATTTTCAATTCTGGTTTTCTTAATGAATAAGAAAAAGCTAATCCATAAAGGCAAAGTCATCAAAGAGTCCCCAAAGCCACAAAAGGAACCTTGAGAGTAGGCATAGACAAGAGTCATGCGCACCAGAGGCTCTCCCAGGAAAGTGGTTCTTAGGCAATGGGATATCTGACTGCAGGGCCACAACAGAGGCTGTCTGTCCTATTGGTCACAGAGATGCACATGCACATAAATCAAAAACTATGGGAAGATGCACAGTGGTGATCACCTCTTGACTGTAAGAAGACAAATGAGACCAGAGCTTGGAAAGAACTTGTGCTGGTTTCGTTTCATTATGTAACAAAATAAAGCAATGACAAAAAAAATAAAAATGAATAAGGCAAAAATACATCATAAGAATACCTAGCAAAATGAATAACTGCTTCTAGTTGTAAGTGGAGGGAAATTAATGTTTTATTCCTATTCACATATGCTGTTAATTCTCCCTCAAATATGGCAACTTACAAACATCCATGACCAAAGATCAAGGGGATGATTTTAGGCCTTTCAGGTTAGCTATTTCTGTTGCCTGCAGCCAGGGAACCCAAATTCATCCAAGCGCATGCACCACTAGCTATTGGTGATGCATGTTACTGGTGGATGGCCATTTTTGAGTGTGAAAAGGGCCCAGTGACTATCATCCAACATGAAGGCCCTTAAGTATGAGATTCATATGGTCCAAATGGACCCAGGATGGCCACAGAGCCAAGATAATGCTACCCAGCATTATCTGTAGATTAAGGCCAAATAAAACAAACAACAGATGAACAGAACAAAAAAGAACCTTCAAATAGAACCTGAGAAATAGAAGCAAGAGGAGGGTCCTCTGTTTGTTTGATTTTTTTAATGTTATTTGCAAAGAACCCCCTGCAATCAAACCTGTACTTATTACACTAAAGAGGACTCAGGAGAGGGGTCAAGGGGGTGTAAATAACTTCAGGATGGAAGAAATTTGTCTGAGGAGCCAATCAAATATTGGAACAACTACACAGTGTTGGAATTCTCAGTCCCATTCCCAATCTCTGTGGTAGAAAGACAAACTAAGAATTGTGTTAGTCATCACTATCCATTGATTTAATCATCATGTACTATGTATGATGCTCAATCAAGAATTTCCTGAAGAGGGCACAAAGACCAAATGCCTCCATGTCTACCTTGCTCTTCTATGTGGTCATTTCTAGATAACATAGTTCATTATAAACCACTATAGAAGTGAAAATTTTCCCCTACTTTCCATGGACCTTTCTAGCACATTCTTTTTTTTCTTTTTTTGGCCAGTCCTGGGCTTGATCTCAGGGCATGAGCACTGTCCTTGGACTTTCTCAAGGCTAGAGTTCTACCACTTGAGCCTCAGCACCACTTTCGGCTTTTTTTCTATGTATGTGGTACCGAGGAATCGAACCCAGGTATTCGTGCATGCTAGGCAAGCACTCTACCACTAGGTCAAACTCCCGGCCCCTCTAGCACATTCTTGAACTTGATTCTAGCTGGTACAATAGAAGTGCAGGTGGCAACATGGGATCTTGAGAGACACCTGAAGTGTGAGGCTGAGCCCTTAGTCTGTAGGATCTGTAGCAGGTCTGAATAGCCAAGTATCAAAATTAAGGGGATTTGTAGGGTACCCCACTGATGTTGGGAAGCTGGGACAAATGGCTGCTTGGTAAAGAGAAACCAATAAGTAAACATGAGTGACAGCAGAGAAAGCCATGATACTAGCATTTGATAGTGATATAGGAGCTGTGCCAGAATCACCTGCAATCTCTACATCTTGATGAGTTAGGGTCATTCAGTTGAGTTTGAAAGCTTAAGTTAATAAGTAGTAACCATACAATTTATCATCTCAACCGTCATGTATTGAAGAAGACAAGGGGAGTGCTTTTGTGATTGCATTAGAACGACAGACATAAATAGAACAGTCCTAAGCAAACCAAGACGTGGTCTCCTTCATTATACAGCTCAGTCACATGTCCTTCCTTGAGCTACACAAGTAATCAGTGAGTAAGGAGGACACTGGACCCATTCAGTATCCTTTATAAGGGCAGAACATTCCTTGGGAATTCTAACATTACATGTTTTATGGACCACATGTCTTTCTCAAAATGCATATGTTGAAGTCCCTAAATCCCAGTCTCTCAGAATAGAATCATATTTGAAGAGAAGCATTTAAAAAGATGCTGTTGGGCAGTGGCTGAGATCTGAGGATTTTGAGTAGAAGCTAGCCAGGATAGAAAAGTCCCTGTGAAACTCTTATCTCCAATCAACCACTCAAAAATCAGAAGTGGCACTGTGGTTAAGTGGTAGAGTGTTAGCCTTGAGATAAAGGGCTCAGGAACAGGGCCAAAGCCCTGAGTTCAAGCCCCACAACTGACTAAATAAATAAATAGAGATGCTTAGGCTAAAATGAGGCCTTGATGCCTGGTACTGATTTCATGTGACTGGTATCTTGGCAAGAACAGGAAAAGTAAACATATAGAAGAAACATCATAGGAGAAACATAGTAACTGATCTACTACAAGCAGTGAGAGATGCCAGGAGAAACCAACTCTTGGGGCTTCCAGGTCCCATAACTGTTAAGAATCTATTTCTATCAATTATGTCACTTAAGTCTATTGTATTTGATTGCAATAACTCCAGCAAATCCTATGAGACTTGGGAACAAAGAGGACTCAGCCTTTTGTCCCTGTCTGCGTTCCTGGGAGTAACAGCAGTCAAGCCCCTGTGTGCTTTGTACTCTCACATCCCAAGAACCAGTGAATGTGAACCCTGCCCTGTCCTGCCCTCACAGGGTGACTGGTAGTAGTCCTGAGTCAAAAGGAGCCTGGGCCCATTGATGGAAAGTTCATCCTGGAGCTGGCCCATCCCCTCTTCCCTCTTCAAAGATTTGGAAGTCAGAAGGTCTGTGCTCTATCCCCTGCCCCCTACCAGGCTCCAGAAAGATTCAATTACATTTAGAGACACAATGTCTGCCTCCCCTGTATTAATTTCCGGATCCTGTCAAAGTCTGTCCTTATCTCTTTCTTCTTGCTAAAAGTAAGAACCTTATAAAATTGTTCCTATCACGGATCAAGAAAGGAGCCAGGGTGAATCAAAAGTAGGACCAGGGTCCATCTCTACCCACATAGATTCAAGTAGGGGTGGAGCCCAGAACTCTCACCCCTCCGTTCAATCAAAAGGGATCCATATTCCTACAGGAGTGGGTAGAGCCAGGTTACATAGTGGCTAGAAGTCACACAAGAGCACTTGAACTCAGACTCTCCAGTGTGTCAGGTCCTGAGTGGCTGTGCCCTCACAATTTAGTTACCATAGTAACAGCCACCAGAGGTGATATTTAAAGAGTGTAAAACACCCTAGACCTTTCACATACATTGTCTTATGTACACACATGGGGAAGGGCAAGTATTCACTAAATAAATATTATCTGATCACACTGGCAGGCCTTATTTCACTTAATGTTAATAGCAGCTCGGGGACATGTGACATTCTTTCCCCATCAACATTGTAGAGATAAGAAAAATCAGATTTGTCAAGATTATCTAGCAAAGGAATTAGGAGACTTCAAATTTGAAGTGACATAGCCTGAATTCAAAAAATGATATTCTAGGACTAGACTTGACTGTGGCTGAGATGCCTTGTAGGTTGACCAGTTAGCTGTCCATGTCACAATATGCTACACAAGAAGATGTGATGAGAGCTGTAAGTTATAAAATGGACCCGGGAACACTGCTTGACGCCCAAATCCACTAGAAGAGATAGGCCTGCCCTATCAAACTCCACTTCCCCAAGTGGGCTGGGCAGTGTCAGGTTTCTCAGATGTTGTACTGTTTTGTGTTCTTTCAAAGTGTGTTAGACCGGATCGCCAACAATTACTCCCAGGTGCAAAATCGTATGCACAAACAGTTGCAGCAGCAATTTACTGACTGTGAGCTCAATCAGCCAATTGTGAGCACAATTAACTGCTCCCCGCTCATTTGGAAAGGAGCTGGGCGATGATTGCTTCTGCAATTAGCCATTGTGGGCAGCGCAGTTTACTTGTGCAATCTTACACCCTCAGACGGAATGTGCACAAGTGATACACAGCCAGGCTCAAACTATCCAGCCTGTCTGCCCACCAGTGTATACACATGGCCTATAGAACCTGACTCCTGGATCAAGAAGAAAAAGAGAAAAGACAGAAGGACTGAGATCAAACTTTGTAAAATGCTACATGGGAAGAAGAAACAAACCTTTCCATATTCTGGCAGAGGAAGAGGGAAGAGGGAGAGCGAGAGAGCAAGAGAGCGAGAGAGCGAGAGAGAGAGAGAGAGAGAGGCAGACAGAGACAGATTTAAAGGAAGATGTGTACAGATGTGATAGTACACCTTGATCATTAATAATTTGGGTGCAAGAAATGTTAATATAAAACTTAGTTTGGAATGAAGACCTTTTTGTATTATCAAAATGATTCACATGGCCAAATGGGTTGAAAGAAGAAACTAGATTGAATGGAGGAATTGAAAGACTATTTTAATCACTAGTGTAATCAACCATTTTTCTCTTCTCTCTTCCTGTATCCTGTTGGGAAGAAAAGAAAAAAGAAAATAAAAGGGAAGGAAAGAAAAGAATAATTCTTCCCACTGGACTTGAGCAGCTTTCTACCCACCTGGCCCTGCTGAGGGAAATCTGGAAACCTAGAAGTATTTCACTGCTGTCCACTAATGAGCTGCAGTCTGATTGAATATGTTCTAGTTTTCATTCAGTTATGAGTTGATTGGAAAAGTAAGGTTTACTACATTTTAATTGGGATTTGTTTCATTGATAGGCCTTAATGATGGAGGTAATATATCTTCAGATTTGTAAAGGCAATCAAGAGGAAAAGTGTCACCATTTGGTACTAGACTTCACTGTTTGGCTAGCCCCAGTATTCTGTGGGCTGTCTGTAAATGGAGGGGTCCATGTCCATGCTTTCTAACAACTCTCAGCCTGTTAGGGCAGTACTGCATTATCCACAGACCTGGCAGAGTGGTGCACGCATATAATCACAGCTACATGGGAGATGGAGTTAGAAGAACTACAGTTTGAAGCCAGCCCAGGAGAAAATTTTGATGAGATACTGGCTTGAAAACAAGCTAGGCATGGTGCCCCACGACTGTTATTCCAGCTACTTGAGAGATGAGGGGAGACTGTGTTCTGAGGATAGCTTGGGCAAAAGTGTAAGACACTTGCTGGAAAAAAGGGAGAAGGAAGGAAGGAAGGAAGGAAGGAAGGAAGGAAGGAAGGAAGGAAGAAAGGGAAGGAAGAAGGAAGGAAGGAAAGGAAAGAGAGAGAGAAAGGCAGGCAGGCAGGCAGGCAGGCAGGCAGGCAGGCAGGAAGGAAGGAAGGAAGGAAGGAAGGAAGGAAGAAAGGAAGAAAAAAGACAAGAGAAAAGAAAAGGAAAGCAGTGGGGACATGAATTAAGTCTACATAACAAACCTGAGGTTCTAAATTCAAATTTGAGTACCACATGAAAAGAGAAAAAATAGTACTCATAAAAGCCAAAATTTGGGGCCAGGAGTTTGGCCTAGTGGTAGAGTGGTAGGGTTCAATTCCTCAGTACCACACACATAGAAAAAAGCCAGAAGTGGTGCTGAGGCTCAAGTGGTAGAGCTCTAGCCTTGAGAAAGTCCAAGGACAGGGCTCAGGCCCTGAGCTTAAGCCCAGAATGGGCAAAAAAAAGCCAAAATTTTGAAAGAACTCCAAGGGTACATACTGATGAATGAGTAAATAAAATACGGGCTAGCCATGCAACAGAAGATTATTCAACCAAGAAAGAACAACATTGATACAAGCTATATTCCCTCAATGATGAGCCAGGACAACTTATACTATATGGAAGAAGCCTATATATATATATATATATATATATATATATATATATATATATATATATTTCACAAGTGAGAGTTGTGCCGGAGGGGCCTGTCCCTAGAGACAAGATGGAAGTGAGGAGTAACTTTGAATGGATTTGGGGTTTTCTTGAAGTGATGGCAAAAAAATCAGAACTATATTTAGGGGGTGTGGAAGGGCTTGATTTTAAGAGACATAGTGCAGGAAGATGTGATTTATAAAGATTAAAATCACAATGAGGTTCTCACAGCAGAAGTGTCAGGCAGGCAGCAGCTGGAACCTGTGAATAGAATAGCAAATTTCTTTTTTTTTCAATCTTTAGTCTGTATTTATTTGATGCTATAAATGGGTAGATATACAGGGCATTCAAAAGCTGTCAGTTACATAAAAGGCTATATGACAAGAGGAGGGGCTACCAAATTTTTTTCTCTTAATTTTTTATTGTAATATATAGAGGGGTTACAGTTATATTCACCAGGTAAGAGGTGCATTACTTCTCACACATTGATACCCCTTTTCATGTTTTTGTCCCCATTTCCTTTCCCCCAGCTCCTTCAAATCATCTTGTTTTCCCTCCTTCCCTTTCCTATTCCAAATAAACAAATAAACGTATATACAATATGCCAGGTAACAAAGTCAGATACTGTAACAATATGAGATTAACCAATGGGCAACAAAAGAGAAGAATATAGTACATCAAGAACAACAATCATACAAGATAAAGCTCTTGTTTCCATATCTTGGAGTTCCTTTCATTTAGCCTCATCACTTATGGTCTTATGTATCTAGGTTTTGCACTATTGTAATCCTCTGCTAGGAGAGTCCTAGCTGTGTACTAATTATTACAAATGTGGGAAACCGTTGAGCCTATGTTCCTTTGGGTCTGGCTTACTTCACTTAATAGGATTTTTTCTAAGTCTTTCCATTTCCTTACAAATGAGGCAATGTCATTCTTTCTGATGGCAGCATAGAGTCTGATTGTGTTTAAGTACCACATCTTCTTGAGCCAATCTTCTACTGAGGGGCATCTGAGTTGGTTCCATTTCTTCACTATAATAAATCGTGCTGCAATAAACATCATTGTGCTAGTGGCTTTAGTATATTCTGGTTTCTGGATGATTGGGTAAATTCCAAGTAGTGGAATTGCTTAGTCATAGGGGAGCTCTATATTTTGTCTTTTGAGGAACCTCCATACTGCTTTCCATAGTGGTTGAATGAGTTTGCACTCCCACCAACAGTATAGTAGTGATCCCTCCTGTCCACATCCCTGCCAGCATCTGTTATTAGATTTTGTGATCATGGCCATTCTAAATGGAGTGAGGTGGAATCTCAAAGTTGTTTTGATTTGCATTTTTTTATGGCCAGAGATGTCAAGCATTCTCTTTAAGTCTTTGGCCCATCTTTTACTGGGATGGTTGTTTCCTTGAAGATTTGTTTGGGAGAGATTTAATTTTTTTTAGCTGTAGATGCATCTTAGATATGAGGCCTTTGTCTGTTGTATGGTTAGTGAAGATCTTCTTCCATTCTGCAGGCTTTCTATTTAACTTGCTAGATATGTCCTTTGCCATCCAGAAACTCTGCAGTTTAATACAGTCCCATTTGTCCAAACTTTCCTTAATTTGTTGTGTTTCTGGGTCTTTATTAAGAAAGTTTTGACCTGTGCCAAGGAGACCTATTCATTCTTGTAAAGTTTTCAGGGTATCTGCTTTTACCTCGAGGTCTTGGATCCATTTTGAATTAATCCTGGTGCAGAGTAACAGAAGGATCCAACTTTAGTTCTCTGCAGGTGCTTAACCAGTTCTGCCAGCACCACTTATTAAAGAAGCTATCTTTCTTCCATTCAATTATTTTGTCTCCCTTATCAAAGATTAGGTGGTCATAGGTCTGTGGGTTGATTTCTGGGTCTTCAGTTCTATAGAATAGCAAATTTCTATCCCTTGACTCACTCTCATTATAGAGCAATAGTTCCCAGCCCGCTTCATCCCTTAGGAATTCTGTGGATTTCTTTTTTAAGTGCCACAGCATTGTCAACTATGCACCTACCCCCACAAGATCTGATCAGCGGAAATGAAAATAGAGGCCATTATGCTATCAATCATGCAGTACATGGGTGCTTGAAGAATTTGGTGGGATGTTTTGTCTTCCAAGCCTCCGAAAGGACTTAATGCTTTCTCCTTGGTCTCCCTTTCCCAGTGTCTTCTTGCATTGTTAGATGTTGAACAAATACAAAATATAGAAAGACAGAAAAGGTCTAGTGTGTTCTGCTTTACTGGAGATTACAAGATGATAGATAAATCTCTAAAACTATTATTGTTTAAATAAAAAAGAAGGTAGAAGTTACTTCTTTTTTTCTCATTTTTTTTCTCCCTCCTTTAGTTTACCCACTGTTGTCAGTGTTTTTCTTTTGTGGGGGGAGGGAACCTTTGCCTTGTATATAAGTTTATCTGATTTGAGGATGGGAAGGGGAAGCACAGAAAAGGTGGGACAAAGTGTAAACCAATGCAACAATGATATTCACTAGATACTATGTTGGAAATGAACTTTACCACTTGGAAAGGGGAAGAGAAGAGTGGTGGGGGAGAGAAAGTGGGAGAAAATGAGGGAGGAAGTCACAATGTTTGACAAGAATTGTACTCATTTCCTTACTTATTGTAACCCCTCTATATACTACCTTTACAATATAATTAATTGATTGATTTTAAAAAGTAGATAGATAGAAAAATATACCACGTAATCAACACATGTGAAGTTCAAAAATAGATGAAATAATCTATGTTAGTGCTAGTAATCAGAGAAGTGATAGGGGTAGAGATTGACCAGAAAGTATAAAAAGAATTTTTGGCAGCAGTGGAAATGCTCTTTATTTTCATGAGAATGGCATTATATAGATTATAGACTTATATACACATATACATCATGTATCAACTGAATCATACACTTTATCTCATTTGCGTCACTGGGCATTGATATTTATCTTAGCAAATTTTAAAAAGGAAAATGAGAATAGAGGAAGTAATATCCTGAGGGTTGGATGTTTCTCAAACCAATCACCTTCATCATCACCCATTATTCACCCATGTTTCTAGTCTGTCTTACCAGTAATTAACACCTTGGTGTAAAAAATAGATCAATCAACAGGTACACTGAGTCAGCTTGAGTTTACTCACCACCCCAACACCAAAATAAGACCTGGCTTGCCATGTTACCCTTTATGTTGGCTCTTGCTCTCGAAATGTCAGTGTGGGAAGGAAGGTAAGATTTGGTGATGGGTTTGGTGACATTCTTTCTCAAGAAATCATTTGCATTTCTCAATTTCTCCTAACTGATTGGAGCTTGCTACAACTACAGAATGCAGAGATTGACACTAAAACCCAAATTAGCAATTGCAGTGGCTGGTGGTTGAGGATGTTGATTCTGCTCTTATTATCAGAATGTCAGTTAGTGTTACATTTAATAATAGATAGACTTGAGGATATGTAGACAAGTTACTGGCTTTTATATTTAGTATTTTTTATCTTGAATACTAATGTCTTTCCAGTTACTTTATTTCTTAAGCATAAAGGGTGTCAAAAGCCACAACCACTTACCTCTTTTTTTCATATATTTTTTATTGTAATTAATAGCAGGGTTACATGATATTTGCCAGATAGTGCATTAATTCCCATACATGATACCCTTTCACATGTCTTGGTCCCCATTTCCCTCCCCCCATCCCTACCACTCATCTTGTTTTCCCCCCTTCCCTATCCAATTTCAAATAACCAAGTACAAATATATCCGATATATCAGGTAACAAAGTGAGATACTGTAACAATATGAGATAACCAAGGGACAGCAAAAGAGATGAGAGATAACGTAGTACCTTAAGGACAACAATCATTCATTATATGGCTTATGTTTCTATATCCTAGAGATCCAATGTTCATTGCAGTACTATTTACCATAGCAAAGATATGGAACCAACCTAGATGTCCCTCAGTTGATGAGTGGATCAACAAGATGTGGTATTTGTACACAATGGAATTCTATGCTGCTGTCAGAAAGAATGACATTGCCCCATTTGTTAGGAAATGGAAAGATTTAGAAAAATCATATTAAGTGAAGTAAGCCAGACTCAAAGGAACTTAGGCTCAATGGTTTCCCTCATTTGTCATAAACAGTAGAAACCTTGGGCTCTATTAGCAGAGATCTGCAATAGAGTAAAACCTTGATATATAAGGCCACTTACCTCTTTTTATCCAATAGTCTGTTTCCTATCTTTTCTCCTTATCCAAAATGTGGCCAAATAAAAGGAATATTTGTTGACTTAATGTCTCATTTTTATACAAGTGTCTCCATCTAACAGGAATGTCACTATTAAATGTCATATTGACTTTGACTTGGTATTTTTTGTATATTTAAGTTTTTTATTGTGATTAATAGAAGGGTTACATTATATTCACCAGATAAAAGGTGCATAACTTCACAAACATTGATATTCTTTCTCATGACATGGTCCCCATTTCCCTCCCACACTCCCCCTGCTTATCTTGATTTCCCCTCTTCCCTATCCAATTACAAATAACCAATTAAGCACATATAAAGTATATCAGATAACAAGGTGAAGTATTGTAACAATATGTAACCAAGGGATGGCAAAAGTGATGAGAGATAACATAGTGACTTGGTATTTTTAAAGTATAAAGAATAGTCAAACATATTGTTTTCTTTTTTTCTTTTTAAGAAGCTGGTAGGTTGATAATGGCTGCCAAAGCTGTATCTATATCCTAATCCTTATACCTATGTGTGCTACCCTTTGGGGCAAAGGTTTTGATGGTAAAACCAAATCCAGGACTTTGAGATGAGATTATCCTGAATGTAGAGTTCCTACCACCATCATACATATCCTTTTTAGAAAGAGGAGGGAGAGTAGACAAATAATAAGGTGACATTAATATGAAGGAAAAGCTTTGCTTGTGATTGATCCAGAAGCACAGGAAAACTGGCCATCACCAGAAGTTATAAAAGGCAAAGAAAAATGTTCCCAGGACTTCCACAAGATACACAGCCCTTCTTATATCCTGATTTCAGATTTTGGCCTCCAGAACTATCAGAAGGTAAGTTTCCATTAGCTTAGACTGCCACAATTATGACAATTTCTTACAACAGCTCTCAGAACTCAAAACAAAGCTTCAAAAAGCAACAAGTACTGGATACACAATAAAGTTGATTCAGGCCATACCACCTAATCATAATACCAAGAAACACCAATGTGAAAAATTTTGTTACATACTTAAGTGGACACACACATATGTTTGTCATCTTCTTAATATTGTTAAAAGCTACAAACTCTCATCTAAACTAGTCCTTTTGGAGGGGGAAGTACAGGGATTTGAATTCAGGACCTCTCGCTTCCTAGGCAGGCCCTCCATTACTTGAGCCATATACTAGCCCCATTTCTAATTCTTTTTTTTGTGGGTCATAGGGCTTGAACTCTGGGCCTGGGCACTGTCCATTAGCTCTTCAGCTCAAGAATACCACCCTACCTCAGGAATCATAGCCCATTTTCTAGTGGATAATTGGAGATAAGAGTCTTTAGTGCC
Organism: Megascapheus bottae; assembly: GCF_031878675.1. Lineage (NCBI taxonomy): Eukaryota > Metazoa > Chordata > Mammalia > Rodentia > Geomyidae > Megascapheus > Megascapheus bottae. The sequence goes on along the minus strand of NC_143526.1, from coordinate 34,120,483 downwards.
TGGGCTGGCTTTGAACCATGATCCTCAGATCTCAGCCTCCTGAGTGGCTAGGATTATAGGCATGAGCCACCAGTTCCAGCTTATTTTATTTTTTTAAAGGAAATATAATGGATTCTAGTAGGTTAAGTCAGGGTACGATGCCAACAGGTAACCAAAATTGGTATTGCTAGGAAAGAATTCTGAGACATGTAATGTACCATACCAATGGCACTCCTTATATTAATAGAATCCTGGCATCCTAGTGAACTGTATTTTGTTATGAAATATTAAACTTTTGATATATAATCCAATTCTGTAACACCAAAGATTGTTGCAATAACAATCGCAAATAATGTTGGCCTGCACAATACAGTGTCTTTTGTATTCCCCTTGTACTGATTGGGTAACTGCAAATATTATCTTTATCTTTCAGAGGTTGTAGTATAGAGTCATGTATATCAAATACTCTGCAACACAGGCCAGTCACTGTATCAGCAAGCGATTTCTCTGAGCTCTGAATCTGATGCCTACAACAATCTCATAGACACTATTGTTAAATCCATTTCAAACTTGGAAAGTGTCTCTCTCTATATAATCAGAATCCAGTGTGGATGGGATTTGCAAGCACAATTACTTTATTGCTTGATTACAGATTGATGCTGCTAATCATGTGTCTCTAGGCTTGTCTACATAACATAAGGCTTTGAAACAATACGTTGGCCAACAGAACACAAATTCTTTGAGTAGAGACAGAGAGATCCTTGTGTTCATAATGTCTCAGCCAAGAGAACACTGAGAATGGGGCCCAGGTTATAAATATCTGAGCCCTTTAGGCCCTGAAAATAATGAGCCAAGGGCAATGGAGCTTGGTGGACCAAGTGGTAGAGTGCCAGCCTTGAGCAAAACAAGGCTAAGTAAGGGACAGTATCCAGGCCCTGAGTTCAAGCCCCAGTCAAAACAAAAGAAATGTTTCCAAAGAATATTTTAAAATGAAAATAGCTCCTTCTTGCTTAGCCCTAAAGTTTCTCCAACTAGCAATAAAATGCTAAACAATATAGTTTGGTGGCTTACAAGGGACTTCCTGAAGGATGCATGTATATCTCTCTCTGGCCTCATATTGTATAGTCTCTAATTCAACCATGAATTCTAGGCAAACAGTCTTCAGTCTGCTTGTAGGTCTTCGCCCCTGCTGTTTCCTCTTCCTCAGCCTTTCTCAAATTGCTCCTATCAAAGGCCACCAAGAGATCCCCTCCTGATCCTGTTCTAAATCAACCATCTTTAGTTCTCTCTGGGCTCTCTGTCACTCTGTGTTGCTCTGCATGTGTCTCTCTCCATACACACTAGCAGACACTAACTTTTTTATATTCACCATAATCCTTGTTACTATCTCCAATGGTCTTAGTTATCCATTTAAGTACTGATCTGCTCTGAACCATACTGTTTACAGATCTTTAGTAAATATGTCCCTGGCTCCAGAGCAGGAGCTTCCCAAGTATTTGTTGAATGAATAAATGTATAACCATTTAAGAAACCTGATGTGAAACTTGATAAAAGAGGATAATAAATACAACCCCTAATTGTAATAAAAATATTCCTATATAGAGACCATGAAATTTCAATTGGAGGGAGTAAGAGGTGGAGGAGAGGTAGTGTGGAAAGTTTCTGTCGGAGTGCCAACTAAGAAAAGCAAGCAAGTTTACACAGTTCTTTCTTCCAAAACTCCTTTTTTTTGGTTCTGGGGCTGGGTCAAACTAAAGAATGGTAGACTTAGGAAAAGAAGTCTTTTATTTTCATATGAAGAAGCAGGAATTGAAGTTCAAATAATTTGACAGAAACAGAGAAAAACTGATATGAAAGAGGTCATCAGATTAAAACCTATGCTTTATGATATAAGATATATTATGGTCGCCAATAAGAGCAAGCTGATTCTGTCCTGGTTGGCAGACATTGAGTGATTCAGGAATAGCAGAAATCAAATCAAGACCCCCTCTCATGGGGAATTAAGCTCCTAAGTTCATCCATACTGTGTCTTCCGCATGGGTTTCCTACAGCGTGATTTTGAGCACTCAGAGCTAAATTGAGGTTGATATCTGAACCCAAAGATGTCAAGGCCAGAGCTAGCTTGCTGCTTTTCAAAGTGGCTTGGCTGTGACAAAACCCATCTCTGCCCATTTTTAAAGCTGATCCTTTTGCCCGCAATGTAAAATTTCTTTTTTAATCGCTTTCAGATCTTGTGAGAGAGAACATTAGAAAGAGACATCTTTTGTTTGACTTTGAAGTCTGTTGTTTGTTTTTGGCTAACTGCAAATGAGCAGACATTTGCACTGTTGGTGTTTGTTATTAGGATTGTGTCTGGTGGTCTGTGTAGTTGCCTGCCAGAGTGAGAATAAAATGCTCTGGGATTAAAATCCTGGCCTTTGGTCCAGTTTGAGCCATGAGGATCTTAGCAGTAAAGATTCTATTCATTTCTCCAGCTCATTTTCAACTATACTTTATTCTGGAAGAAAAAAAATCCAAACATAAATTTGGCCCTGGGCACTTTTTCCCTTGATTTTTAATCTTGAGAGCAATTTAAGGAAAATGTAATCCATATGTTTCTGATTCATTTAAATCACAAAAACATTGAGTTTTGAGAGTTATTTGATGTCAGAATGCCTTTTGAGATTTTTTTTGGGGGGGGAGTGTAATAAACTTTCCAAGTCTTACTGCTTTAAAAAACACATACTCACATTTTGCCAAGGGTGAATGGATTCCGGCTCTTAAGGATTTGGATTGAATTTGAAATTCTGAACTCATAAATTATGGGCATGTTAAGATAAAACCTGTGTCTACACAATACCCAAGCAACCCAACTTCAAGCCAAAATACTGGGTCGTCATCCAGATATTGCCCAACTCATTGTATATGGAAAGAGATCATCCTGACAATTTGCTAACTCTGCTTCTCCCATTTCAAATATTCAGTGCCGCAGAATGAAGGCATGGGCATCAGCTGCCACTCCTAGCACAGCCTGAGGAATTTGTTTTAAAAGGAGTCTCTCTGGATGTACCAGGACTACCATGTTCATGGATGGGACCAGGGGTGAGGGAAAGCTTACTTTGCTGTTAGGCTGAGTAAGTTGCAAGCTTTAGAAGACTTGAGTAAAAGAAGCCACTGGGTATTGTTTGCATATTTCTCAAAAAGGGTGGGGAGAAAATGGTTTTAACAACAGGTATGCAACATGTTTTCACAGTAAAATATTAAGAGGTAAGGCTAAATCAATAAGAAAGAGTTTTTTACTATTAGAAAAAAATGGTTTTATCTATTAGGACAGAACAGATAATTATGTTTTCTGTACATATATATACATATATCTACACATATACATACATGTATATATAATATATATCTTTGGAAATGTTTAGCTATCTGAATCATGTTTTTAACAGTGAAATTTAGAAAGTCTAAATAAAGATCAAGTTATTTCAATTAAAACTTAGTACCCAAATCTTAATTAATTATAATCTGTAATTTTACACTTAAAGATATGCTACAAGTATAAAATGCATATAACACTTTAAAGGCTGAAATGAATTACAGGGTATAAAATATCTCACTAATAGGCTTTCTATTCTGGAAACATTATGTTAAATAAAATGTGTCATTAATTCTTTTTAAAAAGGGGTTCTGCGATATTTTTTTTCATAATAGGGAAAAGATGTGGGAACACCTCGTATAAAACAAAATCAATTTCAGGGCTTTCATTAGATTTAGTAGTAATAAATAAAAGGTTAATTTTCTAGAGGTTTGTCAAGAGATAGAATAATACTTGAAGTTATCACTTTAAGTATCGGCCACAAAATTTATAAAGATCTCTCAGAGTTCTTATCTTCAGATGTTTACAATGGACCTTGTTCTTTACAGAAGACCATTCACTTGATAGCCACAGAGGACAGACATGTTATAATTGTGTATAATGTCTGCATCCATTTTGATCATTACCACTGGGCAGGGGGTCGTGCATTAATGGGGTCTCACAAGTAAGTATCAAACACATTCCCATATACACATCTAGTCTCCCCCCGCCCCCGCCCTGCCAACTTAACCAGCCCCAGTTGTCATTGTTGCTAGAGCTAAGAAAGAAATCTGAGGTAGACAACATAACTGTGGAAGCTTTTGGCATTCAAGTTCTTAGCTCTTCAACATTATTAAACAAATTAGAAATGCCAAGCTTTCCAAGAACTGGAATGCTGCAAGCTAGAGGAAGTGAAATTGTACTTGAGCATTGGTTTTAAATGTAAGTTCACCTCAAAATGTCCTGAAGGAATTAAGACAGGGATCTCTGGGACAAGATCATATGATTTGAGAAGACTGGTGTAAGATCTCAGAATTTATGTACTTGGCAAAACCTGAGGCTACTGACCTACAGATCACTCTAAGAAAATCACTCTTAGCTTGGCATGGTGGCTCATGCCTGTAATCCTAGCTCCTCAGAAGGCTGAGATCTAAGGATCACAGTTCAAAGCCAGCCTGGGGAGGAAAGTCCCTGAGACTTTTATCTCCAATAAAACACTCAGAAGAAGCTGGAAGTGATGCCTTGAGACTTGAGGACAAAGAATCTCAGGGATAGTCCAGGCTCAGAATTCAAGCCCTAATACTTGCAAAAGAAAAAAAGGAAAGAGGAAGGAAGGAAGGAAGGAAGGAAGGAAAGAAGGAAGGAGGGAGGGAGGGAGGGAGGGAAGAGGGAGGGAGGGAGGGAAGGAAGCAAGGAAGGAAGGAAGGAAGCAAGGAAGGAAGGAAAGAAATCACTCTTACAGGTGAGGGAACGGATATCTTTTAATAGTGAACCTCAGGGTTACAAGGAATGTGCTGAACCACCACTTCAACATGGGCCCTTCCTAAGTAAAGCCTAAAACATGAGGAAGCAGACTGGAACACGTGCTTTTTGAGCATATTATGTCCTCAAGAGGGGGGAGAATTGGCCTAACACTGCATCTCCATAGGCAAGACTGTCCAGGCCAGGTGAGAAAAAGGGCAGCTTACAACCAGGAAATGAAAGGGACCAGAACCAGCCAGACCCACTCTAAGGAATGAGATTTTAATACTGAGTACAAAGAACACCCAAAGGAAAGTAGGCATCAGAATGTCCTTTCTGATCAAAACAGTGAAGAAGGTTCTCTGAGGCTCCCTGATTCATCTCTAGCAACTCACTTAGTTTACTCTTATTTTTACTTTTTTCTGTAGCATCCACTATGATCTGAACATATTTAACATATTTCTTTGCTGTTTCATGGTCCCTTCACTTTCATTCCACCTGCAAGTTACGATTTATGAAGATAGAGACTTCACCATCTCAGTGACCATTATCTCCAGCTCCCAGTAGAAGGCCTGGAACATAGTATGTGTTTGAAAGATATTATGTATGGAATGAATAAGTGAAAGCAGAAAGACAGAGGCAACACTTGCTATCTCTTCTTTTCTCAATGAAGTTCTTCCCTCCCTCTCTCTGCCTTCTCCTCCCCCAGCCCCTGCTTCTCTCATACTTCCTATTTCCCTCTCTCCTGACATTCCATATTCTCTCCTCACCTCCCATAGCTACATATTTGTCTCTTCCTCCCTTTCTTGATCATATAATCCTTCCAGGTCAACTGACATGCTTCCCTTAAGTGTTCACTGAATTAGAAAGGAAACACCGGGCCCTTGGACAACTCTTTGGTGCTTACTTTATCCATTTTGCACCTTAGAAAGACAAAGTCAACATTCAACAAAATAAAACACCAGGATTCAGGTACTGGAAAAGAGCAGGAGATAGAGGAATACAGAAGTAGGGGAGGCTTCAAGAGTCCAATGTATAGCCTAAGAAGAGTGAAGGAAGAGGTAAGTAGGGGCAGAATGAGTGAGAATGTGGAAAAGGGTGGCAACAATCAAGAAATAATCCATGAGACTTTTCTCCAATTAACCACCAGAAAATCAGAAGTGGTGTTGTGACTCAAATGGTAGAGCATTAGTCTTGAGCTGAATTGCTCAGGGACAGTGCCCAGGCTCAGAATTCAAGACCCATTTCCAACAAAAGAATGAAAAAAATAGAATAAAATCAACCTGGAGCCTATGTTTCTTTGGGTCTGGCTTACTTCACTTGATATAATTTTTTTCCAAGTCTTTTCATTTCCTTACAAATGGGGCAATGTCATTGTTTCTGACTGCAGCATAGAAGTCCATTGTGAATAAATACTACATCTTTTTGATCCACTGAGGGACTTCTGGGTTGGTTTCATATGTTAGCTATGGTAAATAATGCTGCAATGAACATCGTTGCACTTCAGTAGCTTTAGTAAGGCCTTGGTTATGGGTCTTTGGTAAATCCCCAGGAATGGGCTTGCTGGGTAATAGTTCTATGTCTTTTGAGGAATCACCATACTGCTTTCCAGAGTGATTGAACAACTTTACCTTCCCACCAATAGTATACATCTAGGATTCTCCTAGCAGAGAATCACAAAAGCTCGAAAGCTATGTACATTTGGCCAAATAGGATGAGGCTAAGCGAAATGGACTTCAGGATATGGAAACAAGAGGTTTATCTTTGTGATTGCTGTTCTTGATGTACTAGGTGAAGTTATTTCTTTTCTCACTTTTCCCCCTTATGATCTTTCTCATGTTGTTACTGTATCTCCATTGGTACCTGGTATATTATATATACCTTAATCTGTTCACTTGAAATAGGAAAGGGAAGGGGAAAAAACAAGAAAACTGGGAAGGGTTGAGAGAGGGAACCTGGGAAGGGGTATTAGAGTTCAAGAAGTAATGCACCCACTACCTGATGAGTGTAACTGTAACAACTCTATATATCATCCCAACAATAAAATATAATACAAAATCATCCTGGAATGAAGAAAGCGCATTCTCTCTTGTGGGACACTCAGAAGTGTTACCCACTTCTCCAATCACCACCATAATCCTTGCCTTTCTAGCAGTCAAACTCATCATAACAACCACTACAATAATAAACAGCAGAATCACCTGATAGTTACAGAGTCCTTAGAGCCTATCTGGTGCTGCAGCATCTTTTCAGTTAAATGCTATTCTTCTTATTAGAAGAGGAAATTAAGACTGAAATATTTGGGAACTTTCCCAAGGCTAAGTTGCTAGAACAAGGAACATTCATCTCATTCTTAGCCAAAATAGAGGATCAATAAATAGTTTTTGATTGACTGATGGTTTGATTGATCCAAGCAGAATTCCAGGTTGAAGGCTGTCACCATCTGTACTTGTCTGTAGTTTGCCATGGAAAATGAAGATTATTTATCCTTCTAGAGCCACTTCTTGTCACTGATATTTCAGTAAAACTCCTGTCTAACCCATCATACTCATGTTATTTTTTGCTACTAAAAGTTTACTGAGCCACAAAGAAGAACTTGATTCCACTTGATGCTAACTACAATCCTAGAAGAAACCAACTCCATAGAAGACTGCACAATCTACAACTTTCTGACACAAATGAAATTTGTGAAAAAAAGCAAAATTCACATCTATCAATATTTTAGTGATATTTTAAGTAATAGATAAAATGTGAAAATTGTGCATGTTTCAATACATGTCTCAACACAATGCACTGTGCAATGTGCAAGTCTGTCTCTTCCCCTCAAATATTCATCACTTCTGTATGATAAAAATATCACATGTCCATTCTTCTGGCTTACTGCAATTTTCAGTGTGTTATCATTATCTCTAGGCATCCTACAGTACAATGGCACAGCAGAACTCCTTCTTCCAATCTAACTCTAACTCAATACCCATTGACTAACTTTCCACATTTCTACCTCTTCCCTGCCCCCCCTCTGATATTCACAGAGTATCTGTGCCCAATTCCTATGAGATCTTTTCTTTTCAAGATTCCACTTATGACTAATGGTATGTGGCTTGTATCTTCTTGTGCCTGGTTTCTTCTGCTTAACATATTGGTCTCTAGTTCCGTTGATAGTGTCACAGATGATGAAATCCCATTTTGGTTTACAGCTGAATATGGACCACACTTTCTTTATTTATCAGCTATACTTTAATTTTGCCTTTCTTGTCTATTATGAAAAGAGTTGCAATACACATAGGGGGCAGAGATGCCACTTGGCTCACCCTCATCCACTTTGGGTATACAGCTGATAAATCATGTGTTGTTCAAGTCCTCATTATTTTGAGGAAGTCAACTGGAGAAAGGGTACTGAGCTGAATGATTGGTGCTGGTGGCAAAAATCAAAATTAGAAGAAGAAAGAGGAAAAAGGTACACTTTTGATATAAAAGTAATGTAATGTTTCTTCTCGAAGTGGTTAAAGTGCTTGCCTAGCATGCACGAAGACCCGGGTTCGATTCCTCGGTACCACAAACATAGAAAAAAGCCGAAAGTGGTGCTGAGGCTCAAGTGGTAGAGTTCTAGCCTTGAGAAAGTCCAAGGACAGTGCTCAGGCCCTGAGCTCAAGCCCAGGACTGGCAAAAAAAAAAAAAAAAAAAAAAAAGAAACACAATTGAAGCAAGAACCAGTTTAGGGGTAGAAGTTATCTTGAGAATTTAAAAATGTAATAGAAAGTTGGAAAACGTGGTCACTCCTGCTATCTGAATTCATGTTTGGGAAGGGCAGTTAGAAGGAACATCTTACAAAGTAGTGCAATCAAAAGAACACAGAAGCTAAATTGTAAGAGGAAATTCAAGGTTGAACCAATAAGACACTTAAGATGAATCTTGGAGACTTAATAAGTTATCAATAGAAAAGCCAAAAGGAGAAAGGAAAATGAATGAGAGGAAAAGTAACCATCAAAATAAAATAAAACTGTGCACTAGAGTCCTTGCTGACCCAGTCTTCAGACAGAAAGGGTTCACCAAGCCCCGGGCAAAACTAATGAAAACACAGACATGCACTCAAGGTATCTTGTGAAATTCCCCAACTTCAAAGGTAAAGAGAGATGCTTACAACTTTGCAGACAGAAAACAAGATTTTTAAATGATTTCTACCCAGATCCCTCAGGCTGGCCCAGCTTGAGGGGGAATAAATGTTAAACATTTAACTCATAGTAACCAGAGTTGGCAGAAAACGGGGTGAACAGATCAGACAGGGAAGATTTGAGATGCAAAGAGCCCCTAAGTTCATCAAAATGCAGCAGAATTTGGGGGGGCAGATTTTTCCAACATGGCGAGTGACTCTGGAGTCCACAGCTCCTTATCTGAGACTGACTGCCTGGGGCACGTAGCTTACTGATGCCTTTATATCTTCATTACTTTTTCCAGGCAATTTTGCCCTTCCTTGAGGAGTTCCAGCATGCAGGGCATCAAAGCCAGTTCTAGGGATGGAGTTGGAAACAGACAAGATCCCTGCTTTTATTTATTTTATATGTTAGTCGAAGAGTCAAATAAGCAAGTACATTCATTAACAGACACAATCATTAAAGACTACAATCAATATCGATGTACTAAGGGGAGCGAATGCAGAGCTGTGTACAGAACAGGATGGTCAAGGAAGGAGAGAGGATGCATTAGCAGGAACTGAAGGTCAAGAATGATCACAGCAGGAAAGAGCAGGGATCAAAGGCCTCCAGGAAGACGGACAGAAACGGAGAAAGGTCAGTAGCCTGGAGAAAGGTCAGTAGCCTGAGAAGATTGGAGTGTTTGAAAGCTGTAGTGTGTTCAAGACATAAGAAGTTGGTGTGGTTGGAGAATGAGGAGGGGGGAAGAAGATGAAGACAGGTTAGACAGGATGTGCAGAAAGCAGCTCTAAGTTACATGGAAAGGGAGCCGCTCCTTGTAAGCCTGAGATCTTTCCCCAAAGGGGACAGGTCCTGCTGGCTCCATCCTGAGCCATGACCAAAACTTGGGGTGGGAAGCCCAGAATTGTTGGTGGAGGATTTGCAGGGGTGGCTGTCATACCTGCTGGGCTGAGGAAGCTGTCATTACAGACTATTAGCATAAGAAAGGAAGGCCTCCTGTGTTTGGGCTTGTCACCCAGCCCTGACAAGGTGCACAAATGTGGGCAGGCCTGGGAAACAGAGGCCTTCAGCTTCTGCACTGACAGTGTTGGGTACCACAGCTGTCACTCTGCCCAGGGGGCGGCGGGCGGGGCCCGCCCCCACTACCCAGGCTGCCATTATAATCAGCAGCTACTCGCCCACTGCTTTTATTTCCACACAATGTGTCAATAGTCATTTGGCAGGTCTTCCAGGGAGACGGGTGGGCACACCTGCTGCAGAGGATACAGGCATACACTTCCTCTTCTCAGAACCCCAGGACCTCCTCACCCTCCTATCTGCTCCCCAAGGCCTCTCAGTGCAGTGAGCTTGGAAGTTCTCAGCTTCCTACCCTGCCACCCCCTCTCCACACTCCACTGATTGTCTACTGAGAATAAAACACAGACAAAAAAAAATCCAAGATGATGCAAAAAACCTGCTTATTTGTTTGTTTTTGTCCATTGTGAGGCTTGAACTCCAGGCCTGAGCACTGTCCCTGAACTCTTCAGCTGAAGGTTACCACCCTAATCCTAGGCCTGGACGCTGTCCTTGAGCTCTTCAGCTCAAGGCTAGTGCCCTACCACAATGAGCCACAGCACCACTTCTGGTTTTGTGGTGATAAATTGGAGATAACAGTCTCACAGACTTTTCTGCCTGGTCTGACTTTGAACCACAATCCTCAGATCTCAGTATCTTCCTGAGTAGCTCGGATTACAGGTATGAGCCACCAGTGCCTGGAACATGTTTATTTTTTATAGGAAACATATAAACAACTCAGGAACTTAAGTTGTGTATTGGGGGGCGGGTATTTCCATGTCAAAATTTCCTTTTACACCTGTCCAAACCTTCAGCTAAAAGAAAGAAACAGGATAGTGATGTCTCATAGGACAGAGTAAAGATAGATGGGACCGAGGTTTACTGAGCATTTACTATAGCCAGCAGTAGCAAACAGACTACTGAAAGAATATTGTGGTGCCTGGTAATTTGTAAGAAGCTTAGAACGAGGCAGAGCTTTCGTCCCACGGATGATCATAAAACCTTTGTAGACAAAACCCAGGTCCTAGGACAGGCTAACTACTGACCATATGTCTCAACAAGTCTCACTTAAAGTGCCTGAGTCTCAGGATCACCCACAGAGGCGGAGATTGAGAATGAAGAAACTGGAACTGAGTAAGGTTAGTGGCTCGTGCCAGGATTCAAACCCAACCTTGCCCTCTCACTTTTCCTGGGAGCTTTTAGATAGTTGATTTTTTAGCAGCTGCTGAAGACTCTGACAGCCCTGGGGAAGTCTACACATTTAGATCTTTGGTTTTGGTTGTATGTTTCTTGCAGATGTTCAACAACAGCACACGTCAGCTTCAGCACAAAGCAAGGTGCAAGCGCAGGTAGGAGCTCAAACAGTGCTACATCTGATTTGTCCACAGATTACTGTTTTTATTCTAAAGCTCACAGTCCTCTTATTTGCCAGACAAAGGTGTTAAGGTGTAGAAATGAGACACACAATTCTGTGCTTGTCAGATTCAGAGCATTAACAAATCTAGAGGATCCACTGGGACCAGAGCTTTGGGAGCATTTGACAGCTGAGGATATTGGACCCCCAAAGTGAAATAACTGCCCCCAACGTCACATAACCCATTACAGGCAGAACCCAGATGGATAATCCCCAGACCCCACCCTGGGCCTAAAGAAGCAAGCTGAGCAAAAAAGCAGATGCAATTGTCTGCACATGTGCCCAGAGCTGGGCTATCTCCGTTCATGTGGCATCCATAGCAACCATTCTCCAAGGCACTGTCCCTGCCTGCTGTACGTGGCAGACCCACCCTTCCAGTGCAGCCAGGTAAGTGGGGGCCCTTAGAATCCCTGCCACTGCTGCTCAGGAGTCCACAGAAGCTCATGAATTTGCAGACTGACTGTGAGGCGTTCTCAACTTCTACCCCTAATAGTTTGAAGACCTTCAAAGAAGACCTTCTATAGCCAAGAGCAGCTTGCATGAATGGATCATAGGCCATGTTACTGACAACCAAGCCCCTCGATTTTTCTCTAAAGGAAGCAGGGGCAGTATGTACGGAGATAAATGGGTGTGATGTGGGCCTCTTCTTTCTTCTTTCTTATTAATTGTTAAGACTACTCAGAGTTTTTAATACATATCCATCCAGATTAGCATGTTCAATTCCACCAAAGGAGAGGGGCATAAAGTGTCTACTTTTTGTGGCCATAGAATCCTCTTCTTTTTGCAAACTCTACTTTAAATTGCGAATTTGTATATTCTGTTTGTTGATCCTGGACTGGCCTGAGAAGAAGAATAGAAAGACAGAGTAGAATGCGGGCCTGGTGAGGGGGATAAAGTTTCTGTTCAGACATCCTAGTGTTTAGGGATGTTGGTGAAACAGACAAGAAAGAAACTCATTTCCACCTCTACGTACCACGTGTTGTGGGTCCCAGGAGCTTTTGCTCAGGCTGGGATGAGCCCACAGCTGGTGGGAAATTTTTCTGCCTGACTCCTCAGCCAGTGAGTCAGTGACCGCAGCTGGAATGGCTAGAACATTCAGGGTAAAGAGGAAGCTGAAGAGCTAAGGATCTTTGGTTGTAACATTGGGTTCTGAGACCACTGCACACCACATGGGATTCCTGACAGGTAGCCTCCTACAGAGGAGATGGAAGATGGAAGCCAGGCAGAGGCACCCCAGATCTCCCTAATTAGGGCTAAGAACAAGATTGCAACCTCTGCGTAAGATCACTGCCAGAGTCTGGTGCTGCAAGAGTTAAATACCATAAGCCCTGTGTCTTGGAGTCCAGAGTACAGGGGATTGTAGTGATCACACTTTATAAATCTGCTCAGTCCTCTGCTGGTGCTAATGGCTCTTCTCAGCATGAGGCTACTCCATGTAGAGACACAGGCCATAAGTCTACATTCTGACCCTCTCCCTCCTTTTAGCAAAAGCTTGACACAGCTAGGCAATGTCAACAGGCTGTTATTTAAACCTTTTGCCCCCAGTTGCCAGAATCCTAAATTCATAATCCTCACGATAAAGTTTGCCAGGGAGCCTCAAGTCACCAAACTAAACAAGAGACAGAATTACCACATGATCCATAAAGATAAGAACACAGAAATGAGAGGATAATAAACTCAGTCTTACTATAGCTAAGTACTTTTCTCTTTCTTACCAGTTGTAAGATCTAAGGGCAAAGATTGTCTTACTCATTACTATCTTCCACCATCCCACAGTGTCTTTCATTCACCCAGTCAATATTCATTTAATGAGATAGGGAGCTGAGATCCATAGGGAGACCCTTAAAGCAGAAAGCTCCATTTCATTCAGTGGTTAGCTCAGCTATAGAAAGAGAATGGAATGCAGGCCAAGCACCAGTCCAGTTCAGTGACTCCTCATACATGGAGTTTCCTGGGTACAGACTTACGTAGTTAAATACAATCTCAAGCCACCCTGAGTGTGGTGGCTTCAAATTCACAGCTAGACCTACCAAGACAAATATTTAAGTTCTTGCCTTTGTTCACCAAAAACCTTTTAGGGGCGACTCCAAGGGAATCTTTGCCTCCCCAGTTCCAATGGGAAATGGTCAGGGAAAAGCACAAGTGAATGACAAGAGGGGCAAGAAGAGTGAGACTCGGATTTTTATTCCCCCACATTTCTCTCTGCAAGGGCCTTCATTTAGCACATATGTTCCTAGACCAAAAGTCACAACTACTATGTCCTGTGTGTGTGTGTGTGTGTGTGTGTGTGTGTGTGTGTGCGCGCGCATGTAGGGGCTTAAACACAGCACCTGGCACTCTTGGCTTTTTTCACTCCAAGATCAGTGCTCCATTACTGGAGCCATGGCATCACTTCTGGCTTTTTGCTGGAGAATTGGAGAGTAAGGGTCTCATGGACTTTCTGCCCAGGCTGACTTTGAATCAGGATTCTCAGATCTCAGGTAGGCCTGCAGGCATGAGCCACCAGCGGCCAGCACCCAGCTCAACTACTGTCTCCTGCTTTCCCCGAGCAACAGCTTTCTTGATGCCTTCCCTTACCAGTTCCCCTTCCTTGCCTCTCCAGAGATTGCAACGTCTAGTGCCGATTGCTGCTTCCTAGCTGCCTCGCCATCCATGTTGGCCCCCCCTTAGCCTGATCACATTTCTATGACTAATTCTCCCAACTCTTCTACACTTCTCCCCATGACTCTGCCATATGTTTTTTCTATCAGGACCTTATAACACAGGAAGGTAACAGAGCAGTCCCTTTGTTTTCCCTCCCTATTTGCACAATCCACATAACAGATTCTTTTTTAGTTTCTTCATTTTGTATAGTAGGAGTAGAATTCTATCAGAAAGGGACTCCACTGCCAGGTGCTGTGGCTCACGTCTGTGTCTGTAAGCCTAGCTACTCAGGAGGCTGAGTTCTGAGGATCACAGTTCAAAGCCAGCCTGGGCACTAAAGTCGGTAAGACTCTGATCTCCAGTTAACCTCTAGAAAACCAAAAGTGGTGCTGTGGCTCCAAGGGCAGGCAGTAGCCTTGAGCTAAAGAGCTCAGGGACAGCACCCAGACCCAGAGTTCAAGCCCCACAACTGACAAAAACAAACAGGGACCCCACCTGCTGCACCTGCAGAACTGCAGCCATCCTCTCGCTCCAGTAGAGGGTCTTAGAATATGAAGCCTGAGGACTGATTTCTGGAGATCCTAATGTAAACCCTGGCTGACCTCAGACCTAGCCAGTAGTTGGGCTTCCTCTGAGATGTTGTTCCCACAAGATTGGAATTCTTCAGAGCCCACACTTTTACTCTGAGATCTTGTTATCCAGAAGCAGAAGAAAGCTTTTCTAAGATTCTCTTTTACGTCTTTCAGTAAATTATAATTTCCCTCAAGTATGACACATGGTATCCTTCAGGCATTTGAACTTTTGGGCGATAATATAAATAATATGTACTTTATATTATGGGTTTGAATTGTTTATCACATATATAAGTATATATATATATATATATATATATATATATATATATATATTGCAAGTCTTGGAGCTTGAACTCAGGGCCTGGGTACTGTCCTTGAGACTCTTTGTGCTCAAGGCTAGTGCTCTACCACTTCTGGCTTTTTCTGAGTAATTTACTGGCGATAAGAATCTCACAGACTTTTCTGCCTGGGTTGTCTTCAAACCGTGATCCTCAAATCTCTACTTCCTGAGTAGCTGGGATTACAAGTGTGAGCCACTGGTGCCCAGTTTGGCTTTCTAATTTTTTTTGCTAGTCCTGAGGTTTGAACTCAGGGCCTGAACACTGTCCTTGGGCTTTTTCAAGGCTAGAACTCTACCACTTGAGCCACAGTACCACTTCTGGCTTTTTCTATGTATGTGGTATGGAGGAATTGAACCTGGGTCTTGGGATGTGCTAGGCAAGCACATGAAAAATTCTGTTGTGTGTGTGATTATTTCTATTTATTTATGTTAGAAAATGAACGTTAGCTTACACCTATAATTCTAGCCACTCAGGAGACTGAAATCCAGAGGCTCATGATTCAAAGCCAGACCAGGCAGAAGATCCTCAAGAGGCTATCTCCAATTAACCAGGAAGAAGCTAAGCTGGAGGCATAGTTCAAGTGATAAAGCACAATCATGTACAAGCAAGCCAAGTGATCACAAGTACCCTGAGTTTGAGTTTTAGTCCTGGCAAAACTAATCATGCAATAATGTCCTGTCATTCTTCCTTTGAAATCCTTATACCGTTTATGTCTTTGCATTGTGTTATAAATTTTTGTTGAAATTTTTTTCATTTGTATTATAATGTATAATATATCAAAGTTTTTTTCTCTCCAAGTCTGCTAATATGACCAATTCCATTAAAAGCAAGACTCAAACATCTTTCTATACTAGAGTTTAATATTATTTGTTCCTCCATCACATTAATATATGCTCATCACATTCACAGGTGATAAAATGCTTGAAGTGGTGCAGTGCGCATGATAAATAACCAGAATTAATCTCTAAGCATCTTCATCATGACATTGCCACTACTTGACATAAAAGGATGCTTGATACATATTAATTTCTTAATTAATTAATGGATAAGATAAAATTTAAAAGAACATTTAAATGGCCTAGAAGAATGGATCAGATTTAATACAATAAAATACAGTGTTAGAAATATCTATACCTTGGCAAAGGACATAGCTAGCAAATTAACTAGAAAGCCTACAGAGTGGGAGAAGGTCTTCACCAACCATACAACAGATAAAGGCCTCACATCTAAAATATATCAACAGCTCAAAAATTGAATCCCTCCCAAACTAATCTCCAAAGAAACAACCAGCCCATTAAAAGATGGGCCAAAGACTTAAAGAGAATCTTCTCTGAAGAAGAAATAAGAATGACCTATGGACACATGAAGAAATGCTCGACATCTCTGGCCATAAAAGACATGCAAATCAAAACCACTCTAAGATTCCACCTCACTCCAGCT
The DNA here is from genome assembly GCF_031878675.1 of Megascapheus bottae. NCBI lineage: Eukaryota > Metazoa > Chordata > Mammalia > Rodentia > Geomyidae > Megascapheus > Megascapheus bottae. Next base: position 34,104,092 of record NC_143526.1, on the reverse strand, counting down.
AGAATGGCCACGATCAAGAAATCTAACAACAACAGATGCTGGCTAAAGAAAAGTATGGGTGTAAATTAGAGAAACTGAGACCATTGATGAAGAATTTAAGCAATTTTGTTCTACTTCAGGCTGCATTTAATACCTATGGCTGTGTGTCTGCTCCTTTGTCATCAGGACCTTGTACTGGTCTTAAAGTTCTAGAGGATTCCATCCACATATCAGAAGTGTTGCTGCCAGAACTCAGAATCAGATTGGGTAAAGGAAGGTATCTAGAAACTTCCACAAAGGAAAATAGCAGGAGAAATTATTACTGTTTGCCGAGAGTTTGTAAAACTGAAGGCCATATCTTTTGGTAGCTTTATTGGAATAATTAGCACCATCTAACAGAAGAGGAATTAGATACTGCTTAGAATTCTGAAGGGTCCATATAAATACTTAACAGGAAAATTGGATTTGTTTAATATAATGAAAACCTCTCAGATCAGTGAAGTGCTTGATAATAAACTGCATTACCTTACAAGGTACTGAGCTTTACTTCATTAGAAGTGAACTACTCTTGGCTAATACTACGGATGGAGGAGTCATGGAGGAATAATTCTGGCCCCTTTAAGTTCCAAAGTTATGGAAGTCCATACCTCACCTGTAACGCAGACACATCAAAAATTCTGAGGTGCACACTTAGTCTAATGCTTCTACAATGACTTGCAGGATGTTCCACATCCTCAAAAGCAAAAAAAAAAATGTCAACATTCGATATCCAAAACTTTTACCTTACTAAATCACTCAGTTCTCTACTTACCCACCAGAAAGAGTTTGAATTTATGAAGTGAAAAATGTACAGTATGAGAAGGATTTTAACAGGTGTGCAAATTTATATGGTAATGTATAGATTTAGCAGCTGACTTGCCTAGGGGAGTTCAGGAAAGACTCTTAAATGAAGAAGGAGATGGACTCTGTCAGATGAAGAATGAAGAAAGGGCTTAAGACACTACAGACAGAACAAACTCATACAAAAGATAATGTTCGAGACTGGACACAGGGTCTGTAACTGAAGACTGAACAGTAGACATGAACATAACAGCTTATGAAGAATCTCCAATACAAAGCTCAACAGTCTGCATTTTTTTAATCTTTTATTGGGTTAGGAGCCATTTAGAAATGTGAAGCATGCGACTGAGATGATATGAACATTTTTTTTATCAGACACTGTGGAATTTCCACCTCTCACTATGACATAGTGATCTGTGTTATACTTTCTTTTCCCTCTTGCCACAATAACCATATATAAGCATTTGTGTTCTAGTACTGAACAGTATGAAAGGGTAACTTAGCAAGGGAGAACTCAAAGCCCTCTCTGACTACTATCTGTGGATGGTTTCTTAGCTATAGAATGTGGAAGTAGGGTGCTCAAGGATAAGAGCATATTCCTAACTGAGGAGAGAGAAATGAAAGTTCAAAGTTGTTGAAACCATTTCAATGTTTTGGCCATGGTCATAAAATAAGGGAATCCAGAGCCTAACTGGAAGTTTGTCTAGAACCTCAACTAGTAAACAAGTACAGAGAGAACAAAACTCCATAAGCTAAGGAGAATTACCAATAGGTTGAAAATGGAAGAGAAAAACTAGGATTTGTCCTGTGCTTAAAATGATGGAGCCATCTTTCAGAAGGGACCCCTATTAACACCCTAGATATTTAACTGACTCATAAGAAGGATCACATGTTTAAGTCTTATTTTTATATAGCCTACAAGCTAAGAAAGGATTTTTATTTTTCAAAAGTTGTAAAATAAAAATTAGCAAGAGATGTGATGGCTACCATATGTGGCCCCACTGAAACTAAAATATTTATTATCTGATCTTTTGCAGAAAGTATACCCCTTTTCATCCTGGAGTAGATGCTACTTGAGAGCCACTAAATTAAACTACAGGCCCATTCACCAGCTTTGAGAATGAATTTCAACCCTCTTAAGAGGAAGACAACATCATCCAGCTTGTAGATAATGAATCACCATAATATTCAGCATGCAAAACACAAGTATCTCTACATATACAAGACAGCAGGAAAATAATAAACACAGAAGGAGCTGAAATTTTAAAAAAAATGAAAAGGGATTTTATAATGTCATTATCAAGAACTTAAAAGAGAATGAGAAACTAAGTAGGAGAAAGAGATAAATAGTACAAATGAAATGGAAAAGAAAAGACAGGATCAGAGAAATCATCTGAAATGAAGTGAACTTGATGGGATTCATAGAAAACTGGAGATAACAGGAGCAAGAGTCAGGAAATTAGAAAACAGATTCATAAAAAGTATTCAGTTTGTCCAGGCATCAGTGGCTTGCACCTATAAATAACCTTAGCTACTTAGGAGAGAGCTGAGATCTGAGGACAGAGGTTCAAAACCAGTCTGCATAGGAAAGTACCTGAGACTTTTATCTCCAAGTAACCACCAAAAAGCCACAAGTGGAGATGTTGTTCAAGTGGTAAAGCAATAGCCTTGAGAGATAAAGCCCAGAGACAATGTCCAGAGCCAAGCCCCCAAACCAGCAGACACATACATACACAGCAACACACACACACACACACACACACACACACACACACACACACACCCCACATCTACCTTGAATAACAAGAGAAAAAATATGAAAAATATTCTCCCAGGGCTTTATGACTTGTGGGAATACACACAAGCCACACAATTCGTGTGTAGATTGATTCTCAGCGGAACAGGAAAGAGAAAATGCAGTCTAAAACATAGTTAAGGAAAAGGGAATAAATTCTTTCTGTAAAGAACACTTGAGTGGTTGAGAAGAGAATAATCCAGGAGCAAAAAAACACACAACAGAAACTAGAGCAATGCTAATGAGAGTAAAAAATAAAGTGGATTTAAAACCAAGTCTAGCATTGAATCAATGAGATATTTTAACTTTATGTAAAATATATCATGAAAAACATTCAGAGGAAAGTAGAATTTGGAAAAACTGTGTCTCTATAGAACATAATATTACAAATAAATATTATATATGGATACATGTGGATATATCCATATAATTACATGCATATATGTGTGTGTATGTAGGTAACAACTGGGCATAGCTATATTCAAATAAATCTGTATTTATTTAAAGAAAACCAAGGACTGTGGTTTGCAGGTACCTGTACTTATTGCATACTCCTTTACCTTCATTATAATCTGTATGATTTTTTTCCATTAGTCTCTGCAACAACTCTGAAGTGTAGAATAGTAGCTCTATTTTGTATATAGTACATGCCAGCTTTATCTTATGCAGGTACACACACACACACACACACACAGAGGAATCAGAATTTGAGCCCAATATGCTATGTTATGTGGATAGTTCCAGTGTTGTGGTGTTTAGATGTAGGGTCTTTAGGGGTGATTGAACCATGAAGACTCCTCTCTTTGTGTATATGATACACAAAGGCCTCACACCGGGAAATTATTCTCCAGCCCCTCTGCCTTCTGCTATGTGAGGATACGATGCCGCTCTCCTCTGGAGGCTACAGCAATAATGCACTGTCTTGGAAACAGGCAACACAGCCAGTTGTTGCCTTGATCATAGACTTCAACTTCTGCTATTGTGAAAGAATAATTTCTGGATTAAAACAACAACAAAAAAATAATCAGGCGCTGGTGGCTCATGTCTATAATCAGAGCTGAGATTATCATTAAGAAGCTGAGATCTGAGGATCACCATTCGAAGCCAGCCTGGGTAGAAAGGTTAGTGAAACCAGAAAAACTGGAAATGGATCTGTGGCTCAAAGTGACAGAGTGCTAGCCTTAAGCAAAAGAGCTCAGGGACAGAGCCCAGGCCCTGAATTGAAGCCCCACAACTAACAGAAACATCATCAACAACAATAAATTACCCAGCCTCTGGTACTTTGTTATAGCAGCACAAATAGCCTACCACAAATTGTAAAGATTTGTTATCTGTCACTGAATGAATGAGCCATGCTGGACATATAAACATTTAATTTCTACTGGACACTTACAATATAGCTATGCTGAAATCATCCTATGCTACTATTAATAATCCACAGTGAATTTCTTGAGACATGAAATTACTTTTGCTACTTTTAAGATTATTTCCTTAGACCTCATTTAACTTTAATTAGTCTATAAGTATCCTGCATTAAGAATTAGAGTACAATCAGAACCTTTGGAAGAATAGACCCAGCTAGTCCATAAAAATCACCCAGATTCTAAAAACAAATGTCACCAAGATGCTTTATTTCATTAATAAAAGCTCATCATCCCTATTTATTACAGAAAGTTTCAATTCAAATAAAAATGAACTTGAGTTTCCTCCAGATTTGGCAAAAATCTCCTGTTTTCCTCCTATTTCCTCTCCATTCTCCTCTAACTTTTCAAACCCAAGAGGTTCCCAGTCTAAAGCAGAACACACTGTGGGTCCAGGGGAGGGGAGTGCACATCAGCATGAGGTTATTCTGGGATAATCATTGTCACACTGTCATTGGGGATGCTTGTAAACTGAATGAGTTCTCAGGGTCTTAGGGTGTTAATGGTCCCCTCTACAGTGGTTTATCCTCAACCCAGAGTATCCTTACCTCCTTTATCCCCAACCTGAAGGTAAAGACACTGTAAGCTTCCTTTGAATTTCTGCTACATATGATTTGAGGTGATTTAACATGACTATACATCGTAGTGCCCCTAAGGTAAGAAAAGAGGAAGCTGCTCAAGAAATGATTAAATTCCAACAAAAACAATTTCTAAAACAGCTGTGTTAAAAAAAAGTTAGATGTATAGTTGTTGGGATTTTTTTATGTGTGTAATAGATTTCTTCCAAAATCCCCAAATCCAGAAATGAGAATGACCTGACCTAGTCAGAGATCCATGAAGAAAGGAATATCAAAGAATGTCTTGCTCTCAAAGCAAATGTCTTGTAAATACATGGGTCAGGTCTACCTCACAAGTCAAAAGACTTCATCTGTTTTCTCCTTCACTGAGACAGATCGTGATTAATAAATCACTAAAGTTCCTCCCTCCCTCCCTCCCCCTCCCTCCCTCCCTCCCTCTGTCTCTCTCTCTCTCTCTCTCTCTCTCTCTCTCTCTCTCTCTCTCTCTCTCTCTCTCTCTCTCTCTCTCTCTCTCTCTCTCTCTCCCCCACCCCGCCATGTACACACACACACACACACTCAGAAAGTTTATGTAGCTCATAAAGGTAAAAGCTCTTCTCTGCTAATTAGCCAACCTTTCATGGTACTCGGACCAGATTAAAAAAACATTTCTCCCAGAAGTCTTCATAAAGAATACAATGTGTGCTGTATAAAACCCCATTTTACAGCATCATTAAAATAGACTTAACTATAAGCTAAATCGATCTGTTTCTTATCAGAACCTCAATACTGACTACCAAAAAGCTATTCACCAAGGCAAATCCACAGGGAACCAGAACAATATCCATGCGCCAGCTTTCCATGGCTTATTTCAAGGAAACATTTTAGAATATTTAGAAGGAGAGAGAGACTGCAGATCTCTCAGGAAAACAACCTTCATGATCACTATCTCCCTCTGGAAGGACTGAAAAAGAAACTAAGGATCTCTATCACTAGATTATAGTCATTGATAAACACTCATAATTAAATAACTCTATCTTACATTTGAGAATGGTCCCAAATGCCACAGTGTTAGGATAACTTTTAGGACAATGCTAATAACATTTTGTGAACATTAAGTAGAGGGGATGTGAGTTCTAGTGGACAGGAAAACAGTCCAGACTTTCTTGATTCACCAGATAAAAGTAATGAGTACAAGGCACAGAGAAGGGTTAGGTAGGGAACAGTTACGTCTAGTATCCTCTTCTTGGAATAAAACCCTACCACTTTTGCTTACCTTATACCAAGAAAGTCATCACTATATCCATTTAACAAATAATTTCCAAAGCCTATACATTTAACAAATAACTTCTGGGTGCTTGCTGTGTATCATAAAATATGTCAGTTAGTATTAGGGGTTCATAAAGTTTAATTTCTGTCCTTGCAAAATATAAATAGGGATGAGCATAGTGGTGAATGCCTATAATCCCAACTAGGCTGAGGGTAAAGGTAGGAGGGTCACAATCTGAAGTTAATCTGGGCAAAAAGTGTAAGACCCTCTCTGACTACAAAAAAAAAAGAATCACAAAAAACCTTACGAGCAAAAGAACTGGGAATGTGGCAATGTGGCTAAAGGCCTGAATCTAATCCCCAATTTCACAAAAAAATTAAAACTCACAAAAAATATCTTACAATGTAATAAACACCTCCAAGGCTTCCTTGCTTTCAGAATTCCATTGTTAAGTATGGACCAGCATAGAGGAATGTAGGATGAGAGTCCCAAAGCTTTCCAAAAGTTCACAGAGACATCTCCAACTTCTAAGACATTTAAAAGCAAGCAATGAATTCTTCTGCACTTTGAGAAATAAAACTTTACAGTAAGAAAAGAGTGATGAAGCCAAGAAAAGACATCTCCACCTGTTTCCAGTCCTAACCCTTACACGGGATAAGCCTTTCTCTGATTTATCATGTGATCTGGTAAATGTCTGCCAATGTTATTAAGCCACCTGGCTGGGGAGAAGCCAGGCCTCTTAACCCTCATTAATAAATGCAATACTATTACCAAGCTATCTGAGGAGTTAAGCAGGTTATAAGTGGGACCTTTCCTTGGAGTAAAATTTTATATTCATATTTTAAGTAAGTTAGTAGGCCATAATCTAAATGAATAAATCCCAGATTTCTGAGGAACTGATCATCTGAAGGGAGGAAAAAACAAAACAAAACCAACCAAAACCTGAGAAATCAGAAGTCAATCTGCATTGTGTGAAGATAAATGTCAATGGAACTCACATGTTCAGAAAGAGTTTCAAATCATCCATGTTGTGACTCTGAATCACCAAACAGCACATAACTTCAGAGATGGGTGTCAACCACCACAATGTGAATAAGTACCTTACATAGGTCGGCAAGCAACTAAGTAACTGCAACTGCGCAGTCAGACAAGTTTGAAAGGGCTTTCTTCAGCAGAGGGCTGCTAAGAGGCAGATCTTTTCTTGGTTCTGGGAATGGACAACTCTTCCTGGACAAATCCATATGAGAGGGCAAAAGCATGTATGAAGTATATAAGCAGCATTCATATGAGTGTTCTCTTACATACCTGGCCACAAAGGCTTAGTTCAAAGGCTTTGAGGGAAAAAGAGCTCCCAGCAGTGGATGTGCAGAGTTCCTTCAGAAAGCTCTAGATGCCTGGAAGAGCTATAGTTATTAATTTGGGGGGGGGTGGGGGAGGCAACATATGTTGAGACACAAACCATTGGAGTAGCTTGTTTTTAAAACACAGACACTGTCTATGTCCCCAGTGTCAACTCCGAAGTTCATAACTTACCTGAAGGGCATAATTTTGAACCACACTGTAGGTGGACCTAATTATCATATAATTAGAATAGGATTCAATTAATACAACACCAGGTATTTAATGCCGTGCTAAGTCGTTTAGATTTTGTTATGTGGGTCAGTGGTTCCAAGATTTTTATTTCGAGTCCTTTTTTTTTTTGGTTGTTCATTTTTTTTTAAGAATTGAGAGAGTAGCATTTAGCAGCCAACTTTTAATTTTGCCTAGTAAGGAGTTTCAACAGCAAGAATTAGAGCTGCAAAAACAACAAACAAGTTCATCTCCTCCTTTTGTTCAAGAAAGGACATTTTTAGCACCGAAGAGTAGGAAGGATATAAATTATAGTAAAAGAAGGAAAGGTAGAAAAAAGGGACAGAGGGTGGGAGTAGAGGGGAGAGAAGAGCAGGGAAAGCAGAGAGGAAAGGAGGAGAGGGGAGGGGAGGGGAAAGAGGAGAGCAAAGAGAGGAGAAGGGAGAGGAGAGGAGGGGAGGGGAGGGGAAAGGGGAGAGCAGAGAGAGGAGAGGGGAGAGGAGAGGAGGGGAAGGGAGGAGAGGGGAGAAGAGAGGAGAGGAGAGGAGGGGAGGGATGGGGAAGGGGGAAGGAGAAAGGAGCAGAGAAGAGAAGATCCTAAAATCTTCATACCTATTAGAAAATCTTACTCCTGTTTTTCAAAAAAAAAAAAAAAAACAACCTTTATAGCCAAGAATACCATTGCTCAGACATGAATAGGGGAACTAATATCCCCAGAGAAACTGAAGAGCTCCCCAAGCCTGTGCAGTGTGTTGTGATGGAGAGACTTCACAGCACAAGTTCTGAGCCTGGGGAAATAGGCAAAAGTCATCCCCCGACAAACGTTATCCTCACACAAGGCATGAATAAGGCCACAAAAAAAGGTATTTTAGAAAGACCATCTGGATGACAGGGAAGAGAAAAGACGACCACTGGTGATCTACTTACTCCAGCTGCACAGCACCCCACCCAGCTGTTCAGCATGCTCCTGGACTCCCTGGATCCCAATCCAAACAGGACTCTGAAGGGATCCTCTGATTCGGTCCCACAATCCCCCAGGGCTCAGACTGGAAAGCTGGGAGGCCAAGCATCTGAAACTACATTCACACACCTGGCTGTCAACTGGGGGTGGGGGCGAGTCCGGGTCCTCTCCCATCATCCCCTCCACGTGTGCTTGTCAAATCTTCCTCATATCACTGGAGCTGCGATTCAAGGCATGTATGGCGGGATAGGGTCACAGGAGCTGCATTCTTCCAATTTAGACCTCTGGTGACAGGGTATCATTTGCTCTGTTATCTTGGGGTTGAAACTATCACAGTGTGTCTAAGGGTCAGACTAAGCCAGGAAGTGCTGAACTTTTCCTGGATTAATAACAAAAGTACCTATCCTCATCATTTAGAGATTCAATGTCTTTTCCACTCATTTATATTTAAGACAAGGAGAGGACTTGGTGACAACCAATTTGATTCTTGGGCTCTACCCCCCCCCCAATAGCATGCCTCCTTTAACCAACTCTATATGACTGTCCTAAGAGCACTCTTCCAAGACCATCCCCACAAATCACATCCACTGAGGACCAACTAAATGCTAGATTATACTAGAAACATTCAAACATAGCCAAGCTAATCATCAGGCAAACCATTCCTGTGTTCACCCAAACTCATGAGCCAAGACCAACAAAGCTTCATGTTCCTCTCCTCTCTGTCAATATATTATACCTGGCACAACAGGCCTCCAGGAATGGCTGTTCCGCAATTGATCATTTTCCACCCTGTCATCTTACAGGGAAATCCATCAGGAATAATGGAAAGCTCTTACAACTTTTATTGACCATTCATTGGCCTTTGACTGTGAACAGGAACCAGCTACGAGTTCAGCCTCATAAACTCCATATAGACTTTCAGCAATTGAAGCTCATGCAACACTTGCCCTTTTTTTTTTAATCCCTCAGTAAGACTGGCACGTTCCTGGTAAGTCAGAGAGGAGTAAGGATTAAGCTGTGTAAAACAAGTTCAATCCTTGATCCCCATCTAAAATAGAGAGACAAGGATTGGGGTCACAAACACAACTTGTCAATATACATAAGTAGGCTTGCCCTGTGTCATTGTTTCAATAGTTTGTCATCATCAATAAAAACACAATGTCAACTCATGCAGACCTACAGGTGCTAGTACTGTGCTCTGTTCTGGAGAAGACAATAGCATAGGTTAGGCAATAAAAATAGAGCATGAGAGTACTTCTTACCGAGTCTGCACAAGTGCTTCAGAAAAGTACCTTGGTGAATGCCACCACCCCCCACTCAGTTGCTCCAGTCAGAGTATGATGGCTCACCCTCAGGCCTATCTTGCCCATCTACAATCTAATGATTTGCCTAGCACCTTATGACAGCTGGGCTGGCTGCCATAAGGAAGTGACAGTGTGAAGATCAGACTCACGTAATACATGTGGTTAGGGCATTAGCAATGGCCTCCTCTGGTCGATGATTATTCAAGGCACATTCTCAGAACAAAATGGGAATATAAGTTGTACCCTTTTAAGTACAAGTTATAATTGAGTATTGCTTATAATCATGTGTTGTGAGATTTTTGCAATAAGTTGTTCCCTTTAGGGTTTTTTTTTCAGTACCTCATTTGTATAAGGTATCTTCAGTTTCCTTTCACTTGGGCTTCTCTGTCTCTCTCTGTCTCTGTCTCTCTTTCTCTCTCTTTCTCTCCCTCCCTTCCTTCCGTCCCTCCCTCCTGTGTGTGTGTGTGTGTGTGTCTTTCAGTCTCTCTCCTCCTCCTTTCCCTCTCTCTTTCACACACACACACACACACACACACACACACACACACACACACACACACACACACACCCTCTCTCTATCTTGCCCCTTGAACTGGAACAGTGATCCGTTCCCTGTGATTAAATTAGTGTAAGTAATAAGATATCATAGATTTGATTGATTTCCTTAGCAATGGTTATTAACCAGCCCAATTCAGAGCCAAGCAGGACCATTATTCTAAACATTGATTTCTGAACAGGCGTGCAGGGGAAGGAATTCTCAGCTACAGAAATATTCCATAAGGAATTATCAGATAGGATGATATATAGTGAGGTTTCTCAGACGTGGCAATGAGACTCACAGAATCCACAGCACGCACATGTCAGAGTCCATGGGGAGACTGGGGAAGGCTGT